>NW_027554000.1:0-21681 GCF_045843805.1 Urocitellus parryii | reverse complement strand
CGGGCGGTGACCCCGGGACGCCCCTCCCGCTCAGGCGACCGTGTGACGTCCTTCCCGGGACAGCGGGGGTGCTCCTCCCGCCCGGCGACAGGGCGCCCCTCTCGGGTCCCGCGCGCAGGTGCGCTGCAGGGAGGCGGCGGTCGCCGAGCGCCCTCGGGGTCGCACTGCGGGTCCTCTGCGGGCGCGGTCCCGGCTGCCCGCCGCCCAGCGCCTTGGTGGCCGTGCGGAGCCGGTGTCCGCTGCAGGCTTGGGCCCCGGCGTGTGACAGCCTCGCAGACCCTGCGGGCTCAGTAGCCTGGTCTCAGCTTATCTGCGTGTGATTTTAGAATCCTAGAAAAATGTGGGCATTTTCTTCCTTTTCCCCTTTCAATGGCAGTTTGGTTAAGAAGTAAATTAATGAAAGCTTTGGAGAAACATGTCCTATTACAACCAGCTAAAGGGTAGTGCATAGAGGCACCCTGATTTTAGTAATAAAAAGGATTAGTTTTCTAAATCCTGAACTTTATCACCAATAATTTTTACTTAAATTTTTACAAAGCAGTAGGTAAGAAAAATGGTTCAGTCGGCCATGTGGTAAACTTGGAAGTAGAAGCTTCTCTCCTGACTCTTAAAAGTTTCTATGCTTATATAAGATTATGGTAACTTAAATACTGTGGAGCATGGCAATTTATCCTTAGTGTATGGCGGAAATTTTGAGCAAAGTGGTGATCCCAGGACATGTTCTTAGTTCTTGCAATTATGTTTCTTTATGACCTTTAATATTACATTCTTACTTTAATATTACATTCTTACTTTTTATTAACGTCTCCTGTTTATATAATCGCCCTTCCTGGTGAGTACAGCTAAGGGATAACACTGTATTGTATAATGAAGAATAAAATTACTACACCTTAACTGTAGAAACATGTTGATGACCATCTAGCAGTTCTGTTACATAGGAAGAATGTGCTAAATATATTCTCAAGTAGGAGAGACAGCCCAGCTTTTCTCAGATTATATCTTCTTCTATTGGATGAGTTTCTACTGAAAAGCCAGGGTTTTCAGTAGAATCCTTTGATATATTGTCTGAACATTTTCTTCTAACACTAACCTCATGCAGCTTTAATATATTTATAGGTTCTGCAGTATTACTTTAGTTAATTTACAGTTTGACTAATAAGGAAAAGAAAAGAATTGCAGTGCCCAGGAAAGTGCCACCAGTACTAGGGCACTAAACTAGGATTCAGAAGTATGGTTTCCTAGTGAAGAGATTGCAAGCAAGTTGATCCTGATGGACTTTAGTTACATAAAATGGGCTTCAGGATAATGTCCTATGTTGTTGGGGTATCAGGAAAATTTAATTGATTAAGGGATATATGAAAATACTTGGGAACTCCAAATTACTATACATTTTAATATATCTATTTTTGGTACCAGGGATTGAACTCAAGGGTGCTCAACCACTGAGCCACATCACAGCCCTATTTTGTGTTTTATTTAGAGACAAGGTCTCACTGAGTTGCTTAGCACCTCGCTGTAGCTGAGGCTGGCTCACTATTTCCCTATCTCAGCCTCTGGAGCTGCTAGGATTACAGGCATAGGCTATAGCACCTCGAAATATATCATTTTGTGTGTGTGTGCACAGAAAGTTTTATTGTCTGGATAAGTTAAAATCTTCAGTGTGAGGTATAAGGTTCTATGATTTTGACCTTGTTTTTCCTGCCATTCTTGTGTACAGTGGGATTTCACAATCAGGCTGCCAAACTAGTTGAAGGCAAGTTTCAAAACTGACCAGGAGTTTTATTTTAGCTTTTTTCTCCCCTACATAGAGAAAACTTTCTTCCTAGAACCTATCAGAGGAAAGTAATTTCTATTTATTCTCCTACCCTCCTTGCTTATAGCCCTGCTTTCTCTTAGCAAAGGAGAATAAAGCATATAAAGAAGGAAATTTTATTATAACTTTTTTGTTCCCACCAAAAACATTGTTCTATTCCTCCTCCTACTTCATGAATAACTTACACATGCCTTGTATCCCCTACCACGTTTAACAATACAGATCTGTATTGTTCTTACAGCCTACTGAAGGGCTTTAGGTTTCCTAAAGGAAAGCTCTTCGAACTTCTAAACTAAAGCCCCTCCTCCCCTCCTCCTCCTCCCTTCCTCCCCCTCCCCTCCTCCCCCTCCCCCTCCCCCTTCCCTCCTCCCCTCCAACTCAGGGTCTCATGCAAACTAGGAAAGCATTCTTCCACTGAATTGCATCAACTGGAAAATTTAAATATGATCTCAGTGTTAAATAATATTAACTAATTGTTGACAATTTTGTTAAATGTGATGACGGTGTTGCTACACTCAGGTGATGACTTTGAAGCTATCCCTGTTGCTTTCTAGCTTTGTGAATTTGGGTAAATTACTTAGCCTTTGTGCTTTGGTACCTGTTTAATGACAGCATAGTGCTTGACAAATGTTCATCTGAGAAACAGAAATGGAACTGATAGCATGCAGAAGGGGTCAAGCTTGTGGGGTGACCTCACTTTATAATAACCCACTTTCTTGAGAACTCATCCCACAAGAACCCACACTAATTCCTTCTGAGGACAGTGACTTCATCACCTTGGACAATGCCTTACCTCTGAAAGATCCCACCATCTCAGCACTGCTGATTTGGGGACCAAGCCCCCAGTACACAAACCTGTGAGGGCCAAACCACAGCCAAATATAGCAATCTCTAAGTCAGAACTTTACATTTCGAGTACTACTTCTTTTAAGATATTTTTATAAGGAAAAAAAAAGTGTCCTTGCTAATTTATAATTTTTTAAAAAGGCCTGTGTTCAGATCCTTAAAAAAGATATTTTAAGGAGAGTAATGCTATAGGTGACTATTCTACCTAGATTATGTTGTCCGATCTTAAGATCATTGATCTTTCTCAAAAAGTGCCATGCCCAATTTGAACTTGCTGTGAAATGTAATTTGGGTAGTGAAATTTATTAGGCTTTCTGTGGCTTTAGGCATTTCCTAATGGAACCTACTTGAAGTATATTGCCACCCTCAACGATTATTTTCATGTTTAAATTAGAATCTCTGTGACCTCTAATGAAACAACCAGGAGAGCTCTTTGGACTTGAATGCATGTATTGAGGATTTTATTGTCTTTTTTCAGTAACTCTTTCAATAGCTAAACTGAGAATTTGGCTTAAGAGAGAAGTTGCCATGTTAGAAATCAGAGTTGCTCAACTATAAAACTTTTAATGTATTTTTTAAAGATACCATGTTTAACATCCATGAAAACATCATTGAAAATTTTCATTCTTCATTCATTCAACAAATACTTTAAACACCAGGCACCACTTTTGGTTGTTCAGTAGAAACAAAAATACACACCCCCTTGAGGCTTTCATTGTGGTGATAATGCAATAGTGAGTAGAAATTGAAAGTTCATTGTTAATAGAATTCTGCAGAGGTGTTCCTCTCTCCAACTTGTCATTTTTAAAATTAACAGTTGTGAGCCACAGGCCAATACTGAGCACTTGCAATGTGGCTAGTCCAAACTGAGATGTGTATTGACTGTAAAATGCACACTAGATTTCAAAGAATTTGTACAAAAAAAAATGTAAAGTATCTAAGTCATAACTTTATTAATTATGTGTTAAAATTAATAAAACTAATTTCTGTCCTTCTTTCCTTCCTTCCTTCCTTCCTTCCTTCTTTCCTTCGTATCAGGGATTGAACCACTGAGCCACATCCCCAGGCCTTTATATTTAAAAAAACTTTTTTTTTTTTCTAAATTGCTGAGGTTGGCTTTGAACTTGCAATTGTTGTGCCTCAGCCTCCTGAGTTGCTGGGATAACAGACATGTACCACATGCCAGCTTATTTATATTTTTTGTAATGTGGCTTGTAGAAATTTTTAAGTTACATGTGTGGTTTGTGTTTATGACTTATGTTTATTTTTGGCTGCTCCACTCTAAAGATTAAGCTTATTTTCCATAAAATGTAAATATAATTTCATAGGTCAAAGTTAAGAAATGTTACCTGATCACAAAGAGAAGACCAAAAAAAAAAAAAAAAGAAAGAAAATGTGTGTTGCTAACCCTAGAATCCTGTTACTAAAACTTGAAAATGTGTGAGTTGAACCTAACAGAACCAACTCTTTGTAACCATCTGATCTTTTTTATTTTTATTTTTTCCATGCCTCTTCTGTCTGAACCTTGATGATTCCTCACAAAATAGTACGGTAAGAAAATCGTTTCTCTCCATTCCAGGCTGTGGCAGACTTTCTGCATTAACAGAGATACGGACAACAGACACAGTGTCCTTCACTTGAGGTGGCCACCTGGCCACCCTGTTAGACAGTGCGCTGTGTGTGTGGTGTTTCCCCAGACCTGGCAGCTGAGGGAAGTGGGGAGGAGGTGGGGAAGAATAGAGAAAAGGGGAGAAGGAAAGAGGAGAGAGGGAAGGAGCAGCAGCTTGTGGTGGTTCTTCTGCAGCAGGAAGGTGTCCAGGGCTAGATTTCAAAACAGAGGCAGATCATGGTGCTGCGTGTTTCTGTTTGAAACAAGCCACAATAAAGAATCATAATGGAGTAAAACTATTTTCCCATTTAGTCCAAAATGTGTTAATTTTCTCTTTTCAAATATTAATCATGAAATTCCTTATTGTTCTAGAAATTGATGAATTTCTGGCAGCATGTATTAATATGTATCTCCAAAAAAGGAAGAGAAAAGTGGAGTTTTGTTCTATGTAGAAACTCTCTAAGGCTAGGTATTTTTACTAAATTAGTGTTAAAGTGATTTTTACCTTTTATGCTATTTTTAAGGGATATATTTGAAGTGTAACTCATGCTTATGACGCAGTCATAAATGTATATGTAGTTCTTGGCATGCCAAACTGTCTCATGTAATCTAACACTGATCACGCTTCAACTTTTAATATGACCAGTTAGCCAGAAGACCTCCAGGACTACTTATAGTTTCACATCTATTGTCTGCTACTACTGTGCAAGAAGGCACCTTTATACCTGGTGGTAGAGATAAGCCCTAGACTCCTCAGGTTCCATCATAGCCCTCGGAGTCTGTGCATGACAGAGATAAGACTGCCATACAGGTGGGGGCGGTGAAAAGAGGTTGAATGGAAAAGTGATGAAAGTAGACCAAGTGGAGAAAGTCCTAGTCAAAAAGGAGGAAAAGGAAAGTCACTATGGAATGAAAATGAAATGACACCCAGTAAAGGACAGGTAGAAGAGAAGTTAGTAGGTAAGGGAAAAGTGAGCACTTCTCACAGAGGTAGGGGAAGGGAAAGGAAATGTCTCTCAGTGGAATACAAGAGAGTAAAGCATAAGCAGTGAGTATCTTATTCAGATATTATCCAGTTTGAATATAAGAAGACTAATTAGCTATTCCAGAATTTCAGAAATTCTGTAACCAACCATTCCAATTAGAGATGATAACTTGTGCGTTAGACCCTGAATCTTTACCGTCCTGGCTGAATAGGAACTTTGACATGATTCTTTTAAGCATGAGCCTCATGATTTACATTTCAGCATGTTAAATAAACTTCAAAATATTTTTATATCACACAAAATGTAATTGTCATTATTCTTGTATTTCTCTTGGTTTCTTCTCAGAGAATTTTCGGATTTTAATGATGCTCAATTTATTCCACCTCTGTATTTGTGTATGATAGGCAAAAATTCAGCAAGGAACTCTTTCACTGTTTAATGTTCTGATAATTAACTAAAAGGGGCACTTGACCAACAAAGTGTGGATCCTTTCAGATTTTAAGATACTATTGTTAAATTCTATATAAAACAGTTCCAGTTTAATGGAGAAAAGCCACTGACCTTTTTAAAAAAATTTTAGCCTCAGAAATTAAATTGGGCATGGTTGCTATTAACCATGGACAACTTAATTTTGGTAACCTTCAATGGCAGTAATTGTAGGATGAAATAAAAACTGTTGGTCTGTTTCTTTAAGTTTTTGCTACTATTTCAAAAGTATTTTCCAGTCATAATTTCTTAGGGCCTGGGGGAAGATCTCTGATCTTAGAATAGCTCATATGAGCTAAAAAACAATTTCTTCCCTTATTAATTTTTTTCTTCAGAAAAAGTACCTTTTAGGGTTTTTAAGAGTTAATATCTGAATTAAAACTTGAAAAAAAGTAATTTTAATAGATTTAAACAATTAGGGAGAATAGTTCTAGCAAGGTTTAAATTATAACCAGAGTGAACCATGTAAAGAGTTGGTCTCATTTTTAAATTCTTTAAATGAATGGAACAATGAGATTATTGAGTTGGAATCTGAAAATTGGTAGGGATCTTAGTAAACAATCTAATTCTTTCTCGAGTTGGGCTCCTTTGTGAGAACTGCCTACTCATATGAAAGCCCTTGAACAATCACACAATGATAAACACCCATGAATTAACCCAGTGAACCTGCAGCATGTAAAGGTGAAGATTGAGGAAGATTGCACCTGTTCATGGCTCTACCTTAACTCTTCCCTCTCTTCTTCTCTCATGTTTTGTAGCACTTCTGGGGCCCAGTAGCCAACTGGGGTCTCCCCATTGCTGCCATCAATGACATGAAGAAGTCTCCAGAGATCATCAGTGGACGAATGACATTTGGTAAGAACACAGACTGTCATGATTCAGAGGACTTCACACATAGCAGAGCTGTTGCTCACATTTCACATTTGTAGCATCAGATGTTACAATCATTAGTAGAACGTGACATAAAGAATATGGTGACATTGAAGAGTGTCATCTTTTTCTCTATGATGAAGAAATAGAATTACTTTGAAGTACTTAAAACCAAGATTTCTTCATTTCTACTAGGGATTGGGTTGGGGGCCTGCATAAACTGCAGGCTTTAGCAGCTAAGAAAGCCCATTTTAAGTGTTGCAGCTAATTAAAGTAGGGGATGCCTGCCAATGTCAGTTCTGAGGGTCACAGTTGACAAAGCCGTACTCTTTTCCATTATTATCAAGCGATGTGTTAGAGTTCTTAATTGTGGACTATGCTCTCCAGCATTGCAATAGACCCAAGCAGTTCACTACCAATTTCTTCTGGGTTTTTGTCTCACAAATCCTAAGAAAGAAGTTCACAGAGAATGGAAGGCAAGAGTGAAAGCATGAGAGGGGACCCTATAGCAGGTTGCCTCTTGAGTGTGCTAGTCTAAGGGTTTACAAAGCTCTTGGATCAATGCTATTTGTCCAAATTTCTGCTAAACAGGTTTTAGAAAAGTACCAACACTATTGGTTAACTCTTGAGCCCAAACATTTCTGCAGTCGTCATTCTGGTCTGTCCCCACTTAATTTTCTTTTTAGTTACCAGCCTGTGCTGGGCCACAGCATGTTGACATGTCAACACGTCCACAGACCAAAGTGCCCTGGCTTGCCTTGGCCTTGCTCACCACACTTCAGGCTCACACGGCCCCAGCTTATGCTCACTGCCTGCACTCCAGCCCTCCTAGGCCACTGCTCCAGGACAAGGGCTTGGCCTCAATACTTAAGAAATATTAACATTCACCTTTAAGATTTAGTATACCGAGCTGAAAAATATGCCATCTTAATCATGCTGATAGTCAACTAACAGAATTTTTTTTAATATTTCTTTTTAATTTTTAGGTGGACACAATATCTTTATTTCTATGTGGTGCTGAGGATCAAACCCAGTGCCTCATGCATGCAAGGCAAGCACTCTACCACTGAGCCACAACCCCAGCCCCCACAGCCAATAGATTTATGTTGTAAACTTGATTTGGAAGAGTGTCATCAAGTTTACTTGAAACCCTGATGTTTGAATATAAAACTATTGTTAAAAGCATAAACAGTAGTTCTCTCAAATGATGGGTTATAAACAGTTCTAAGAGGCAGAAATGTGTCAAGAATTTGTTTCCATTTATTCTTGCTAACATATATGTTCCTAAAATGTTTAAGTGATAACAAAAATGCCTCCACAGTACAGTGAAATATTTCATGAGCTTTCTACTAGAGGCAGTACCTTTTATAGTACCTTTTATGATCTGCCATGGGTTTTAGCAGAAGAGTGTCCTTTTTTGGCTAATGCTGTGGACCCATTGGTCTCTGGTCCCTTCAGCCCTAAGCTATCTAGATGGTAAGTTATTGATGTTTTTTGCTTTGGTGTTTCTGCAGCCCTCTGTTGCTATTCTTTGACATTCATGAGATTTGCCTACAAGGTGCAGCCTCGAAACTGGCTTCTCTTTGCATGCCATGCAACAAACGAAGTAGCCCAGCTCATTCAGGGAGGACGGCTTATCAGATATGAGTAAGCAGATTTGAATTACTTTGCTTGGAGAAATTGGGGAGAAAGAAACCAAGACCTTGTGCTAGTGGCAGTGGGGAGCTGGGATGCTAGGTGGAAAAACCTGACTTATTTAACATGAAAATAGGATATTTCAGTTTTTGTAAAATCTTAAGTTAAAATAAGCATATGGAAAGCTGTCTTCTAAAGTCACTTGGAGCAGGGTTTTCTCATTGAATTTTTCTTTGTGATTATTTCCAGGATGACTAAAAAGGCATCTGCATAGAAGTGGAAGGAACAAGCTCTTGAAAGGACAGCACCCCAGCTACTTCTGCAGAGTCACAGATTCCATCAGCATGAATAGGAGGAAATGTGGAATGCTATTTTTACTAACTGTACCATTTTTATAGATATAGCTGGGAGTCCCTAAACAAACTCTCTGCTGCCTTACAAGTACTGAATATTTTTTCTTCATAGAGTAGCTCAAAATATGCAATTAACTTAATAATTTCCAATGATGGTTTTATCTGTATTCATACACATATTATCTGTTGGGATTTGCTTAATGAAAAACTGAACAGCAAAATTTTATAATACTCACATTTAAATACTCAGACTTCTTGACTTTAATGACTGCAAGATATCCAACAACTTAACACATACCTAAAATCTGATCTTCAGTGTTTGAAAAACTATCTGTGTATTTCCATGCAGTATGTACATTGAAATGCTGTAACTTAAATGGCAATAAATGATTTAAATATTTGTTATATGAACATGCCTAAATATCTTGCTTTATTTGCTAGGGAACTGCAGAACAATATGAAAGACATTATAGGTGAAAACTATAATTCCTTGAAAATTATTAGGATTTCCTGAGGAAGTGAAGAGTCAGAAGGCCAATTTCTTAGGAAAGTGCTACAGTCCCAGCTGTTCAGAATGTATATGCCCCTGCGTCACTGTTCCTGTTTCTCTGGGCCTCACACAGTGTGAAGCAGGTAGGACCTTTTATAGAGGAAGTATCATGGTCATGGTGCAGAATTTGTGAAACACCTGGTATTTAGCAGGACCAGGTCACCTCACCTCCCTGCCTGCCACACTGATCTGGGGCCATGGCAGGATGGACTCAACTAGGTACAGTGCCAAACAGGCTCCCTTGGGCTCATTCTTCCACAGTTCCCTAAAGTGGAGTAGAGTTTTGTTCAAGGAATCAACACTAGGATCCATAGGTTGTTTCATTAGGTTTAGCCACTCCAACTGCTTTATTTATATCATAACCACTGAAACCACCTCAGGCCTCCTTCTCTCAGGGTTTGTGGTTTTGAGTTTTTGTCTTCCTTTCGAAGATCCCATCCTGTCAGTCTCGAACTGAGGAAGAAGCAAGAAGATATTCCATACCTCCATCAGAAGATTTGCCAGCCCACCAAGTGGCGGCAGTGGAAGTAAGCCCATCTAAGCACAGGAGCTGCCAGGACCAGGAACAGATACTGCGGAGGAGTCCCCGAGAGAAAAACAAGCTCAGGTAAGCAAGAACATAAGGAGATGAGGTCTGCCCAGTACTTTCTGCTAGCCAGAGCTTTGTCTGAAGAGACAGACTTGTGACTAAATACAAGCAGTGAGTGTGAATGCTCACGTGGCCTCTGGAGTTGCTATGGGAGCCACAGACTGCTAGCTGAGCAGTCATTAGGAGCCAAGTAGAGACTGATGGGACACCTCACTCAGGGCCACAGGAAGATCTCAGCTGTCATGCTTCCCTTCCACATAGCTGAGTTCTTCAAAAACAACAGCAAGAATGCAAGATGAATGGCTGAAGCAACGGGAAGGTGTGCATTTTCCTCTGTTGGAACCCAATTCTTACTTTCCTGCAACATTGAGGTCAGTTATGAAGAACTAAATTCCAGACAAGATTTTGTTCAGATCCTTGGTTCCTTTAAGTTTACCACATCCAGTGTCTACTGTTAGCAAAAAGAGCACTCAAGAGTAATAGTTTATAAGTAGTAGCTTTATCAAAATACGGTCTGACCAATTATTTAATCCCCCCAGACTTGGAGACAGAAGACTTCCTGGGCAATACTGACTCCTAGTTCTGGGAATTTCCTAACACTCCTTTATCCTACTTGAGTTATGTTTTCTAGAAATATGTATATTTCCACAGCTCTCAGTGAATGCCTGTTATATTCTAAGAGAGCGGCATGCATGGCAATGTTCAGTCCTAAGGACTAGAAACCACATTTGGCGTCTTCAGTCACCAACTTTATGACTTTTAGAATTTTGCAGTACTGAGAATTGAATTTAGGGGTGCTCTAACACTGAGCTACAGTCCCAGCTTTAAAAAAAAAAAAAAATTTGTGATAGGGTTTCAGTGAGTTGCCTAGGCTGGCCTTGAACTTGTGATTCTCCAGCCTCAGCCTCCTAAGTAGCTGGGATTACAGGTGTATGCCACCATATCCATCTGTGGCCATGGTATTTGGTGTGTGTTGGAAAACAGCAATATAATCACATAACTGCAAGAAGGTTGGCTTTAAAATAATAAGCCACATAGTGAAAATGTGCAAACTGAGTTGGGCTGATATAAAACAATTACATTAAAAGTGGGACTGGGGATATACTTCAGTGGTAGAATGTGCCTGGCATGTATAAGGTCCTGAGTTCCATCTCCAGTACCACCAAAAAAAAAAAAAAAGCTAAAATGTTAGCAGTACATCTTCAAAAACTTGATATAATATATATAATCACATATAATATTCTCCACAAATAATTCTAAAAAGCTAAAAACATTTTTCATTTCAAATAATGAAATAGAATTTGAAGATCCTAATGAATTGGAACTAACTTTTAAGATGACGTTGATACCGATTGTCAGGGCTGTAGTCAGTGCCTTGTTGGTCTCAGCTTCACTGGCAATTCTATTACAGCAAACTCTGGGGCAGAGGTGACAATTATAAAGCCCTTCCTGGACAACCAGGAATCTTCAGTCTACACAGCGTGAGTCCTGAAAGCCTAGGAAGTATGACTCCACAGGCAGCAAGCACAGACTTGCCAGTATGAGGAAACAGGAAGTCAATGGCCTCTTTTTGTAATTCTCTCTCTGCAGGTGGCTTAATATCACATGCTCAGGTCTGTCCCTTCTTCCCATGCTCCAGTAGTAATAATGCAGTTCTGTCTTCTAAACCTTAATTTGGGTCCAGTTACTTTGTCTTTTTGTTTGGATTTATCGTCTGTTTTCACAGATTATTTAGTTTACACATTATTTATAGAGTTTACCCAGGGAGGAAAATAAAAACAAGTTGATATAGCACCTGTGAACACTCAGATTATATCAGATTGCTAAGAAGACATTTGATAGCTTCAAAATGATCTCTTGTCTTAAGGTCTAGAAGAGGATCGAACATTCAGACTACATTGCCATGAGCAAAGACCCAGTAACTCCGATGACAGCCTGCCTGGCAGGTTAATGACCTGGGACTGAGTGGAGACTACAGAAGGAGCCATTGAGGTTAGAATATTGCTCTTCCCACCATCTTACCCTATCTTACTCCAGGTAGCTGTGGAGAAACTAATTCAAGCCAGTTTGGTCACACAGGATTCCTGGGCTTGTTTTTGTTTTTATTGGATGTGATAGAAATCACAAAGGATCAGTTACTTCCTGACCACTTTATTATGAAAGCTAGCTGCAGGTCAAAAAAATTTGCCTTCCTGTAAACATTCATTAGCCTGCAGGCACACAACCTCAGTGTTCACTTCTTGAGGAACCACAGCTCATTCTTTCAGCTCCTCTGAAAGGGGTATCTATCTAGTCACATGTGACAATGTTTCATCCGTGATTGAAAATTCCCACATAAACAGGTAATTTCATTGGGGATGGTTTAATGATAGTTTTCTATTGTTATTAGGTATACTTCTATAAAGAAGAATTTAACTATATGCACATTAACTAAACCCATTCCCTTACAAACACAGCCCATACTGAAAATAGTATATAGGCTCAATTCTCTTGATTTTTAAAACTGAAGAATTAGTGTCATAGCTATTTTAGTTGTGATAACTTTTGAATATTTTTCTGTTTTAAGAATGGTAATAGACTCTAGAATTTTTTTAGTTGTAGATGGATACAATATCTTTATTTATTTATTATAATGTAGTGCTGAGGATCAAACCCAGTGCTTCACATGCACTAGGCAAGTGCTCTACCACTGAGCTACAACCCCAGCCATAGACTCTAGAATTTTTATAGATTAATGTGTTTCTATGGATCATGATTATTATGATTATTTGGGGGGGCTCAAATGGCATACCTATGGCTCCTGGGAGCCCATTTAAAGATATCCTTTTGACAAAATTTTATTAATTTTTTTGTGTGGGTCGTACTAGGGATGGGAGCCAAGGGTATTCACTGAGCTACATCTCAAGCCCTTTTTATGTTACCAAGCATGGCCTCAAACTTGTGATCTCTCCTGTCTCAGCCTCCTGAGTTGTTGGCATTGCAGGTGGGCACCACTGTGCCTTTCCCACAATTCCATTAATTTTTTAGAGCTTCTGTGCTTTCTGGCCCACACTGTTCCTCCCCTGCCCATGACATGGAAGAGAAATTTCTTCCAGGGACTCTGGTTATGAGGACTGGTGTTTGTGACCAACATAGGGACTTCACACACTCATGCTGCCAGAGGGACACTGCTTCTTGGCCATTTAAGTACAGAGCACCATAAGGGATTTATTATTTTTTTAATCACAAGTTCATATTGATATTTCTACTTTAATTCTAATGAGGTATTTCTACTTAATTTTTTTGGTTTTATAATTGAATCTCTTCTTATGCTGAATGACATTTTCCTCATAATAGACATTTCATACTTGCTTGCCTACTTGACCTAGGAAAATATTTCATAATGACATTAACATATTGCCTCAAACAGGGAAACTACTGAATAGAAGTTCAAAAAAGCTTTTCAGTTTTGTCCTTGAACACATCTCCCAGGTCTGTGAGCTTAAAGTCACTGTTCACTTGAAGCTGTCTTTTCCTGTTATGGAAGCACTTAACCAGAATGGAGTTTAGGAGGACACTTTGTTTTTACTTTCACTATAAAGACTTTTGCATTCTAGCAGCTGCTAATTCTTAGAAGGTAGCACTTTGGGCTATCGGGGGTTGGAGGCCACTCTGCCAATGACCTTTGAGGTGGTCAGCCCTCTGAACAATTTCATTATGTGTTTCACATCTCTACCCTGTCAGCCCACCCCAGTGAGTTCTGACTAAATGATCAATTCTGCATTTTGCCACTGAATTTCTAATACATTAGAACCTAGGTATTTTAATTTTTGAAACTTGTTCTCAAAGATAATCCTGTGAAAGTTTTATCTCATGCCTTTTTTGATTTACAGTTCATATCCAACCTCTCTTAAATGCCAGACTCTGCATTTTTACCCACAGTTTACACTGTATAAATTCAAATAATTCTCTTGATCTTGTATGAGTCAGTGTTTTCCTACAGGGGGATTTCATGAGATGTATAATATCTTGAGATGCCACATGTTAAGCAAAGGAGACATATATAAACACAAAACCTTAAGATTTTGTCTGAAATCTCCACTCTTAAGTCAAATGCAGATTTTTCTTTATTTAGGTACTTTCTAGCACAATTAAACATCCTCCAAAGGATGCTTCTGGGGAGAAACCCTCCTGGTCAGTTTACCTGGATGAAGTTCCACAATGAGACACACAAGGGGACAGCTACCATTCCAACTGGTGACATGGGAAAAAATAGCCCCCTTTTGAAACTCTAACTGGTTCTATTTATAATACATGAATCCTTCTCATGTAAATATATTGACAAATAGGCCCAAGTAAACTGGGAAGATTTTAAATTGAATTGGCCAAAATAGGGAACTTTGAAAATTCCCAAATTAGTTTATTTGAGTGCATACTTAGAAAAAGTTGGTTTTAGAACCAGACAGAATGAGTAGGAGGCTTATTTTTCAACTGTGCTTAGAAACTTCTAAATAAGACTTAGAAAAAAATTACAAATTAAAAAAAAAAAAACTCCTTCCAAGAAATAAGTCACAAATTAACAGTGTGTCTCTGAACTAAAATCTTCTAACATACCTTCCTCCATGATTTCCACCCATTGCTGCCTCGTGGAATGGAAAGATACTGAGCAGAAAAGAATCAACCTGTGGCTGATTATTTCAAAATAGAAAGAGCTGTGGGATAAAATTCAGGGCTCGGACAAATTACGAGAAGTTTGAGGAAGTTATGGAGGATTATGGCAAAGAGTGGATCTTGTGGCAGATTTTGGTTTTTGGCAGTGCTGGGGGTCAAACCCAGGACCTTGTCCATGCAAGGACCATGCTCTATTATGGAAGATTTCATGTGTGTTTAAGTTGACAACATTATATATAAGTTTTTCTGGAGGTTAAGTGCTGATATCAAAGGTGCACTGGTGGAACTAAAGTTTGATTCCATGTTTGTAAGGCAGAATTTTCTTAGAGCTTTGATCTATACTTCATAGAACATTTTCAGAGTTTTTTCTTTAAAATATTTTTGTCACCTTGGCTTTTCTTATTTAACCAAATATTTTAGATCTCTGAAATGTTTGACAAATATCCCAAAATCAAATTCCAAAATTAAGTCTTCTCAGTCTAGAACTAACTTTGGCAATTCCAGATGTCCTAGAAGTCCAACTCACACATTAGACTTATATTTCTGTTAATGTGCTAATATGTGTTCTTAGAAATCTGGTATTTTTTAGTGTATGTAATCAGTCCTAATTCTAATGTTAAATTATTATATGCTCCAGGAATGACCAAATTACCCCATCAGTTGTGAGTAATCCTCAGATCTTTAACCATGGCTATTTTAAGTCGCATCCATAGTTAAGTGGCTTTATTCTGATGCCTTTCTGGAAGTTGTTTGCAAGCAACTAAGATCCCAAAGTGTTGTGTCTTTTCTTCAAGAAAAAGATGGAAATAAGTCTTGTAGGTATAGGATTCCAATAATTTGGACAGGGTAAGAAGTTCTACAAGTCTATAATGAAGAAACTGATGGGTTTGTGAAACCACTAGACAAAATGGGGAAGAATAGATGTGAGACCAACAAACTAAGGAAAGTCACTGGTTTCATTGATTTTGTTTCAACCTAAAACTATTGTCTCAAACTCCTGAAAACAAAATCTGGCAGAACTTTTGACTTAGGAAACACAGAGGCTACTTCCTTCATCCTCTAAAATCCTTGGGAAAGATATTCATTTAAATGGGCCCTGATTTTACTGAGTCTGAACTGATATTGATGCCTTTCTCTCTGTCTTCAAACCTATGCAGAATCTTTGGCAAATCCTCTCTAACCTTGCTGTTCATTCACACCGTGTTAAGAATACCAAACTCCCTAGATACTTTGCACCCGTGTAACATTGGCTCCTCCTTAGAAGATTCATTTTAAGAAATCTGGCCTCAGATTGATCCCTACTTCCCTTAATGCTCTAAAAAGTGAGTCCTTTTAGTCTCACTTTCTCATTCTCTCATAGACCCAATTTCAACTCTTACCGAATATCCCTCTTTGAAAAAAGAACATTCTAGTCCAAATGTTGCCATCTATGACTTTTGCTGGGCATCTATATTGGATCTATCAACAATTCCCTGCTGGAGCTTTTGCTAAAAGCTATGACTTGCTTCTGTTTGTCTCTACAGTGCCCCCACTCCAGCCTGGATTCAAACCCTCAACCAGACCCTCTTATGGAGTACCATTTTACCTCATGCCCCTAGACTGGAATTCAACACTTAGTTGGCCACCTTCAGGAATGGACAATATTTGAAATATTCTTTTGCTAGTTATCACTGCCTGTTCTGTTTATATCTTGTTTAACTTTCTTGTAGTTTGTATATCTCAGTATCTCAGGAATATTGCTAAAACCAAAATAATGATAGCTCAATACCAAAAAAACCACTTATCAGGCCATAGCCCTTTGGACTCCCTGTTGACCTCAGAGACTACCTGACCTGACTGAGGCTGTGGTTTTTCAGTTGCTTCCTTGTTGTTTAGATGTGGCCAAAGACCCAAAACTTGCTCCATCACCACAGCTGCCAAGTATACCTGCAGTGACAGATGTGACTTCCTGGGACAGATCTATCCTACTGATGTGGATGATTATAATACTACATGGACCGGGAATGCTTTCTTGTGGAAAGATTTTGACCAAAAGGGAGAAATATCAAAGAAGAAAATAAAAGTTGGAGTGGCATTGAAGTGACATTGGCTTAGTGCACATCTACATGCAGCTGACCTTAGGAATGGGATGCAGAAATGTCCACTCCCAGATGCAAGCTGGCCTCGGGACTGGGCCAAACTGCAGTATCCTAAAACATTGTTAACCTCTGCTGTCCTTTGATACAAAAGACCCCTTTCCCAACTATTTAGACTGAGACCACACCCAGTTCCTTTCTTATAAGATAGCTTAAATTTTCCTAGAACCAGTTATAATTCCTGATCAGCAAGAAACATAATTGTTACCCTATGCTTTGTGGTTTAAAGCTATAAATACACTAGACATTTTATAAATCCCAGAGCGCATTTATAAGATTGTGTTTTTCTAGAATTCTAACTAGCCCCATGTAACTGTTATTTCTTTGTTCTCAACTAGACTGGTTTTATTCTTGGTTTATAATAAATACATAAAGATACATTTATGTTGGGTATGGTGTTACATGCCTTTAATCCCAGTGACTTGGTAGGCTGAGACAAGAGGGTCACAAGTTTGAGGCCTGCCTCAGCATCTTGGTGCCCATGGGTTAAATTCCCAGCACAAAAGAAAAAAGAAAAAAATTGTCTGTTGATATCCATGAGGACTGGTCCCAGGACACCACTCAGATATAAAAATTTGCCAATGCCCAAGACCTTAAATAAAATGGAGTAGTGTATGTATAAAGCCTGCAAACATCCTCACATACAGTCTTAATGATATCTAGATTACTTGTAATGCCTAATATGATATAAATGCAAGGTGAATACTTGTTATACTGATTGTTTAGGGACAGCTTTGGGAGATTGTAGCTGGGTGTTTATTCACATCATAATGGAAGTCAGGGTGGTAACAGGAAGCCACAGCAGAGTTTGTCAAACAAATGTGTGTCTGGAAGGGCTGGTGTCTGAGGCAGAACATATCCACACATCACTGGTGGGATCCAAGAGGTAGAAGGGGCTCCAGTCCCCATATCTCATCCGAGGTCTATGGTGTGGCAGGAAGGAGAAGCAGAGTTGTCTACGGTTTCCTGGGTCTGTGAGTAGGTCCACATCACACAACTGAGGTGAGTGGAGTGGTGGGAGTTTACAGCAGCTCATGTCCTCCCACCAAGGCGGAGGTCTGAGGAGTGTCCAGAGGCCACAGCATTGTGTACACATGTCCTGAATGAGGTATGAAGGACAGGAGAATGTCCACATCATGTCAGGTCTGTGGAGGGGCACCACGCTGCAGCAAGCAGCATGACTGAGATCAGTGTCACAGCAGGATGCTGAGGCAAGATGTCGTCACACATCTCCACTAAGGACTCTGGTGTGGCAACGGTGTGGTACCTCTGGCTGTTCTCAGGGACAAGTGCCAGTCCATGCCTTGTGCACAGCATGACGCCAGGCCTCAAAAAATGGAGGAAATCAAACACTTTCTGCTCACAGCCAGGCGAAAGGATGCCAAATCTGCCAAGACCAGAAAAATGAGGATAATGTGAAATTTGAAGGTTGAAGCAGAAAGTACCTTTTTATCTTGGTCATTTCAGACGAGGAGAAGGCAGAGAAGCTGAAGCAGCCCTGCCCACAGGCTTGGTAGTGAAGGAACTGAAATGAACCAGACAAGCTGATTGAACTACATTAAAAGTTTAATAAAAGTTTTTAAAAAACGTGAGGCCAAGCTGTCCATATATCACACATCAGCACTCAATCCTAAGCAGCGATGAAACCACCGCTAGTGTGTCCGCATCTCACCACTGAGACTTGCAGGTGGTACAGCTTCAGCACAGTGTGCACACATCAGTGATGAGCTCTGCGAGGAAGAGCACAGCATGAGTGCAGGCGGCAGTGACTGGAGGCTACAGCAGAGCACGTCCAAAAGCTACAAGTGCCCTCAAGAGGCAGAAGGGCAGGTAGTATCACCCGTGGCATACCAGAATAAAGTGCCCTCAAGAGGCAGAAGGGCAAGTAGTATCAACCGTGGCATACCAGAATAATCAGAGGCTTCAGCAATTACTAAGGAATGTGAGGAGGCCAGCAGTGGCCTCATGGCTTCTCTGCACTTCAGCACTGAGTGCATGGAATGGTCCTCTCTGGAGCAGAATGTCTCCACACCCCTCCATGGAGGATACACAGGTGGCACTGGGCTGCCACAGCTCATCATCTCTGGGCCTGTGTCAAGGCTTTGGATTACAGGACGGGGTGGAACAAAGTTCCTACAAGGAAAACAGTGGTCTCTAATGGCAGAATGGACATCTGTCACATTCCCACACCTTAACAGGAGGTCCCAGGGGTGGCCACATATGACAGAGATTGTGTCTACCACTGTAACTGAAGAATGGCCACAGGTCTCAGTGAGCCTCTCCAAGCAGATTTTTTTGAGGTAAGTGCAATGGGGTTTGGGGTATGACAGTATATCACCCCAACATGTCCTAGAGAAGTGAGTGGAGTGTCAGGAGACTCCAGCTGATCATGCCTGGTCATCTTTCCTGAGGTGAGTGGAGTAGCCAAGGCTGCACAAGCCTGTGTCCACACCACATGTGTGTATATGAACTAGAAGGAAGCTAGGGCCATCCTGATCACACACTTCATGCGCTGTCTGCAGTGGACTGAGACCCTGTGCAATCCTGTCCATGAGGTAGCTGGAGCCAGCCTCAGGGCAGATGCACATGGCACCCCAAGGTCATGGAGTTGGCCGTTCACTGAAACCGAGTGTCCACATGATGACTGGCACTGTGAGGTGGCCTGATGCTTGTGCAGATGATGTCCGGACAGGGCAAGTGTGGTCTGTGAGGTGGCTGAGCCGCAGCAGCTCGTGTCAGGCCATATATAATCTGGCCTCTGGAATGGACGTTGGCTTCGGCAGGGTGTGTGCTCATAGCTCCATCGAGGCCTTTGCTGTGGCAGAAGGCTGTGGCAGACTGTGTGCTTCATCGCTACTGGCCCTTTAAGGCAGTAGGACACTTGGGTAAACCTAGTGCTCATACCACCAGGGAGGACTGGATGGGACAGGCTAAGGAAAGCAGTTGCCAGCTTCATTGTGGACGTCTCTCTAGAGGCAAGTGGTTGGAGCATGTGGTGGCCATATATGATCCATGGGCCTAAGCAATGGCCAAGGCTGCAGGATAGCAAGCTTTGCTGGCAATTACTTGGTTTTGTGGCCACATGACCCTATAGCAGCACATCAAGCAAAAGACCATGAAGTGGCAACAGGATTCAGCAAAATGTGTCCATAGGTACGTACATGTGAGGTCTGGGTAG
Organism: Urocitellus parryii; assembly: GCF_045843805.1. NCBI lineage: Eukaryota > Metazoa > Chordata > Mammalia > Rodentia > Sciuridae > Urocitellus > Urocitellus parryii. The sequence goes on along the minus strand of NW_027554000.1, from coordinate 1,981 downwards.
TATCAGTGGGCTGCAGCAGTGCTTCCTCCACTGGGGTGTATGGACTCCCGGCACTGTGCCAAGAGCATAGACATATCATGCCTATATACCAGGAGTCCAAAGAGGCCACCAAGTCCTGAGGAAGAGGAGGAAGAAGTAAAGGAGGTAGAAGAGGAGGGGAAGAATAAAGAAGATGGAGGAAGAGGAGAAGGTGGTCGATGTAAAGAGGTGGAGGAAGAAGTGAAATAGGTGTAGTAGGAATGGAAATATGAGATGAGGTGGAGAAAGATAACCATAGAAGGAGGAGGAGGATGTGAAGGAGGTGGAAAAGGTAGAAGAAGAGGAGGTAGAGGAAACCAACCAGAGGTAAAAAAGGAAGTAAAGGAGTTGGAGGAGGGGAAGAAGAAGAGGAGAAGGATGAGAAAGAGGTGGAGGAGGAGGGGAAGTAGAATATGAGGTGGAGGAAGATCATCACGAGGTTGAGGAGGAAGTAAAGTAGGGGAAGAAGAGGAGGAAGAGGATGTGTAGGAGGTGGAGGAAGAGGGGAAGAAGAAGTCAAGGTGGAGGAAGACCTACTGAAGGAGAATGATATGAGGAGTTTAAGGAGGTGGGGATGAAGAAGACAAGGTGGAGGATGACTACCAAGAAGAGGAGGACGATGTGAAGGAGGTGGAGGAGGAGGGTAGAAGAGGAGGAAGTAGAGGTTGACCACCATGAGTAGGAGGAAGATGAAAAGTTGGTGGAGGGGTAGAGGAAGAAGAAAAGGAGTTGGAGGAAGTCCACCAGGAATAGGAGAACATGAGGGAAGTGGAGGAAGATGAGATAAAGAAGAGGAGGTGGAGCAAGACCACCAGGAAAAGGAAGATGTGAAGGAGATGGAGGAGGAGGGTAGAAAAAGAGGAAGTGGAGGGGACCACCAGAAGTAAGAAGAGGAGGTGAAGGAGGAGGGAAAGAAGAAGAGGAGGTGGAAATTGGGATTAAATGCATTTCAGTTTCTATTGTCTGAAATATGTAATAGACAATAAATGAATGGGAGTGGACCCATTCCAAATCTAGTTATTACCAGAATAGTAGTAGAGTGATTGCCTACAATGAGTGTGCATGAGAGTCCCTGAGGTGGATGCCTAGCAGTTATAAAATAAAACAACTAAGTCAAAAAGATGCCTTTGTTTACAAATATAAACATGCTTTGGATTGATCTACAGGCATTAATTTGCTGATTTTCATACTATATCCAATTTTCTGCTGATGTAGCAATCACTTTAAAGTTAATTTTCATAACTCTCTTGCTCCTTTGTAATCATATCTCAACTTGTGTCACACAATATTTTCAAGTGACTCTATGCAAAATTTTCAAAACTTCTGATTTCTAAATGGAATTACTAAAAATATTTCTTCACTTTTATTTCTGTTTTTGAATTCAGTTACTCCACATGACCAATTTACAAAATATCCTAGAATAAGCTAATCTGTGTCTACCAGGAAATATTCTTTGAAATATTTATTCTTTATGGAGTTTTTTTGTGCACATATGAACAAAATTTAAAAATCAGCTTATATAACATGTTACAAAGAAATATTCAAGGGGTCTTTTAGATAATTTATATCTTTATGAATTTATTATTAAATACTTTGGTCTAATGTGGTTTCTTTGCCACATGTATGTAATGTAAAAAAAAAAAGAAAGAAACTAGTGACTGGATATAATGGTGCAGGCCTGAAATTACAGTAATAGGAGAATAAATCAGGAGGATAACAAAATCAAAGCCAGCCTCAGCAACTCAGTGTGGCACAAGGAAGGTAGTCTTGCTGAGGTGGAGTGAAGAGGAGGGAGGTGGAGTGAAGTGGAGCAGTGCAAGACTGGTTGAAGTTGCCTGGTAACAGGCAAGAGCCTGCATTGCTACGCTTCAACTACATGGTGAGGCCCAGGTGTAACATAAAAATACTGAGCAGCAGACACTCATCTTACCATATTTTACAAAAGAGCAGAAGGATACAGCTA
>NW_027553999.1:0-21704 GCF_045843805.1 Urocitellus parryii | reverse complement strand
GGCCCGCGGGTGAGCGCCCCTCGCCCGCGGGTCCTCGGTGTGCCCGGGGCCTCTGGGGTTAGCCCCCCAGGCGCGACAGGGAGCTGTGACCTCTGGGGCCCGCGGGTGAGCGCCCCTCGCCCGCTGGTCCCCAGTGTCCTCTGTGTCCCCAGGCTGAGCGCCCCTGGCTCAGTCCCCTCTGGGTCCTGAGGGGTGAGCGCCCCTCGCCCAGCAGTGCCCAGTGGGTCTCCTCTGGGGCCCGTGGCTGGTGCCCCTCCCCCGCCAGTGCTCAGTCTGCCCTGGGCCCTGTGGGTGAGCGCCCCTCGCCCACCAGGGCTCAGTCTGCCCTGGGCCCTGTGGGTGAGCGCCCCTCGCCCGCCAGGGCTCAGTGTCCTCTGGGCCTGTGGGGGAGTTCCCCTTGCCCTTGCCCGCCAGGGCCCAGTCTCTTTGGAGAACCTATGGCCACCTGGCGCCTGGGGAGTGAACTGTGTGGCTGGGGTCTTTCTCTCCCAGGCTGGGACACCCTCTTTGGCCTGAGGGGTGAAGAGTCCCTGTGGAGGAAGCCACCCCCTGAGACTTGGAGCAAGGTGGAGAGCTCCTCCTGGCAAACACCTGGCTTTTGGCCTTTGGTGCGGCCCTGCAGGCAGGCTTGGTGCTCAAAACCTGCGACCCCAAGAACACTGTGAGGGGATCTCAACTCCAAGGGCACCCAGGACCCGGATCCATCCCGCCGGACACACCGTTTTCTGGCCTTTGGGCGCGGGGGGCTGCGCTCCTGTGCGTGACCCCAACCTGCCTGGGATTGCGGAGGTCCCTGGCACCAGTGGATGCGGGGCCAGTCTCCAAGGCCTGTGGGGATCACCTGGGACGCGCCACCGGGCGCTCTCTGGGCCCCAGGGAAGAACCCTGTGGGACCCTTGGATCCGGAGCAAAGCCCACCTGGGCAGGAGCGGGGGAGATTTGGCAGAGGACATCTCCCCACCGTCATGGAGGACCTGCTGAGACCCGTGAAAAGGGCACCACTGTCCCACCCTGGCCCAGGTAAGGGAGACTTGGGGCTGAGGGCATCTCCGCCAAAGGAGCCCAGGACTCTGAGCCCCGGGGGTGAGCGCCCCTCGCCCACCGGCACTCATTCTCCAGGGTTGCTGCTGCGGGTGAGCTCCCTCAGCCCCCCAGCCAGCGCTCAGGCTGCTCGGGGTCCTGGGGGTGAGCGCCCCTCACCCAGCAGTGCTCCGGGCGGCCCTGAGTGTGGAGGGGAGCCGGCCTGGCCCTCGGGGGTGGGGGTGGGGGTGGGGGATCAGGCTTCCTTAGTTCCTGGGGGTGAGCACCCCTTCCTTCCAAAGTGCTGGGCCTGGCCTGCTGGCTGTGGGTGAGCGCCCCAGGCGGCCTGAGGTCCCCAGGGCGCTCTGGGCCCTGCTGGTGAGCGCCCCTTGTCCTCCAGGGCCCGCGGGTGAGCGCCCCTCGCCCGCGGGTCCTCGGTGTGCCCGGGGCCTCTGGGGTTAGCCCCCCAGGCGCGACAGGGAGCTGTGACCTCTGGGGCCCGCGGTGAGCGCCCCTCGCCCGCTGGTCCCCAGTGTCCTCTGTGTCCCCAGGCTGAGCGCCCCTGGCTCAGTCCCCTCTGGGTCCTGAGGGGTGAGCGCCCCTCGCCCAGCAGTGCCCAGTGGGTCTCCTCTGGGGCCCGTGGCTGGTGCCCCTCCCCCGCCAGTGCTCAGTCTGCCCTGGGCCCTGTGGGTGAGCGCCCCTCGCCCACCAGGGCTCAGTCTGCCCTGGGCCCTGTGGGTGAGCGCCCCTCGCCCGCCAGGGCTCAGTGTCCTCTGGGCCTGTGGGGGAGTTCCCCTTGCCCTTGCCCGCCAGGGCCCAGTCTCTTTGGAGAACCTATGGCCACCTGGCGCCTGGGGAGTGAACTGTGTGGCTGGGGTCTTTCTCTCCCAGGCTGGGACACCCTCTTTGGCCTGAGGGGTGAAGAGTCCCTGTGGAGGAAGCCACCCCCTGAGACTTGGAGCAAGGTGGAGAGCTCCTCCTGGCAAACACCTGGCTTTTGGCCTTTGGTGCGGCCCTGCAGGCAGGCTTGGTGCTCAAAACCTGCGACCCCAAGAACACTGTGAGGGGATCTCAACTCCAAGGGCACCCAGGACCCGGATCCATCCCGCCGGACACACCGTTTTCTGGCCTTTGGGCGCGGGGGGCTGCGCTCCTGTGCGTGACCCCAACCTGCCTGGGATTGCGGAGGTCCCTGGCACCAGTGGATGCGGGGCCAGTCTCCAAGGCCTGTGGGGATCACCTGGGACGCGCCACCGGGCGCTCTCTGGGCCCCAGGGAAGAACCCTGTGGGACCCTTGGATCCGGAGCAAAGCCCACCTGGGCAGGAGCGGGGGAGATTTGGCAGAGGACATCTCCCCACCGTCATGGAGGACCTGCTGAGACCCGTGAAAAGGGCACCACTGTCCCACCCTGGCCCAGGTAAGGGAGACTTGGGGCTGAGGGCATCTCCGCCAAAGGAGCCCAGGACTCTGAGCCCCGGGGGTGAGCGCCCCTCGCCCACCGGCACTCATTCTCCAGGGTTGCTGCTGCGGGTGAGCTCCCTCAGCCCCCCAGCCAGCGCTCAGGCTGCTCGGGGTCCTGGGGGTGAGCGCCCCTCACCCAGCAGTGCTCCGGGCGGCCCTGAGTGTGGAGGGGAGCCGGCCTGGCCCTCGGGGGTGGGGGTGGGGGTGGGGGATCAGGCTTCCTTAGTTCCTGGGGGTGAGCACCCCTTCCTTCCAAAGTGCTGGGCCTGGCCTGCTGGCTGTGGGTGAGCGCCCCAGGCGGCCTGAGGTCCCCAGGGCGCTCTGGGCCCTGCTGGTGAGCGCCCCTTGTCCTCCAGGGCCCGCGGGTGAGCGCCCCTCGCCCGCGGGTCCTCGGTGTGCCCGGGGCCTCTGGGGTTAGCCCCCCAGGCGCGACAGGGAGCTGTGACCTCTGGGGCCCGCGGGTGAGCGCCCCTCGCCCGCTGGTCCCCAGTGTCCTCTGTGTCCCCAGGCTGAGCGCCCCTGGCTCAGTCCCCTCTGGGTCCTGAGGGGGTGAGCGCCCCTCGCCCAGCAGTGCCCAGTGGGTCTCCTCTGGGGCCCGTGGCTGGTGCCCCTCCCCCGCCAGTGCTCAGTCTGCCCTGGGCCCTGTGGGTGAGCGCCCCTCGCCCACCAGGGCTCAGTCTGCCCTGGGCCCTGTGGGTGAGCGCCCCTCGCCCGCCAGGGCTCAGTGTCCTCTGGGCCTGTGGGGGAGTTCCCCTTGCCCTTGCCCGCCAGGGCCCAGTCTCTTTGGAGAACCTATGGCCACCTGGCGCCTGGGGAGTGAACTGTGTGGCTGGGGTCTTTCTCTCCCAGGCTGGGACACCCTCTTTGGCCTGAGGGGTGAAGAGTCCCTGTGGAGGAAGCCACCCCCTGAGACTTGGAGCAAGGTGGAGAGCTCCTCCTGGCAAACACCTGGCTTTTGGCCTTTGGTGCGGCCCTGCAGGCAGGCTTGGTGCTCAAAACCTGCGACCCCAAGAACACTGTGAGGGGATCTCAACTCCAAGGGCACCCAGGACCCGGATCCATCCCGCCGGACACACCGTTTTCTGGCCTTTGGGCGCGGGGGGCTGCGCTCCTGTGCGTGACCCCAACCTGCCTGGGATTGCGGAGGTCCCTGGCACCAGTGGATGCGGGGCCAGTCTCCAAGGCCTGTGGGGATCACCTGGGACGCGCCACCGGGCGCTCTCTGGGCCCCAGGGAAGAACCCTGTGGGACCCTTGGATCCGGAGCAAAGCCCACCTGGGCAGGAGCGGGGGAGATTTGGCAGAGGACATCTCCCCACCGTCATGGAGGACCTGCTGAGACCCGTGAAAAGGGCACCACTGTCCCACCCTGGCCCAGGTAAGGGAGACTTGGGGCTGAGGGCATCTCCGCCAAAGGAGCCCAGGACTCTGAGCCCCGGGGGTGAGCGCCCCTCGCCCACCGGCACTCATTCTCCAGGGTTGCTGCTGCGGGTGAGCTCCCTCAGCCCCCCAGCCAGCGCTCAGGCTGCTCGGGGTCCTGGGGGTGAGCGCCCCTCACCCAGCAGTGCTCCGGGCGGCCCTGAGTGTGGAGGGGAGCCGGCCTGGCCCTCGGGGGTGGGGGTGGGGGTGGGGGATCAGGCTTCCTTAGTTCCTGGGGGTGAGCACCCCTTCCTTCCAAAGTGCTGGGCCTGGCCTGCTGGCTGTGGGTGAGCGCCCCAGGCGGCCTGAGGTCCCCAGGGCGCTCTGGGCCCTGCTGGTGAGCGCCCCTTGTCCTCCAGGGCCCGCGGGTGAGCGCCCCTCGCCCGCGGGTCCTCGGTGTGCCCGGGGCCTCTGGGGTTAGCCCCCCAGGCGCGACAGGGAGCTGTGACCTCTGGGGCCCGCGGGTGAGCGCCCCTCGCCCGCTGGTCCCCAGTGTCCTCTGTGTCCCCAGGCTGAGCGCCCCTGGCTCAGTCCCCTCTGGGTCCTGAGGGGTGAGCGCCCCTCGCCCAGCAGTGCCCAGTGGGTCTCCTCTGGGGCCCGTGGCTGGTGCCCCTCCCCCGCCAGTGCTCAGTCTGCCCTGGGCCCTGTGGGTGAGCGCCCCTCGCCCACCAGGGCTCAGTCTGCCCTGGGCCCTGTGGGTGAGCGCCCCTCGCCCGCCAGGGCTCAGTGTCCTCTGGGCCTGTGGGGGAGTTCCCCTTGCCCTTGCCCGCCAGGGCCCAGTCTCTTTGGAGAACCTATGGCCACCTGGCGCCTGGGGAGTGAACTGTGTGGCTGGGGTCTTTCTCTCCCAGGCTGGGACACCCTCTTTGGCCTGAGGGGTGAAGAGTCCCTGTGGAGGAAGCCACCCCCTGAGACTTGGAGCAAGGTGGAGAGCTCCTCCTGGCAAACACCTGGCTTTTGGCCTTTGGTGCGGCCCTGCAGGCAGGCTTGGTGCTCAAAACCTGCGACCCCAAGAACACTGTGAGGGGATCTCAACTCCAAGGGCACCCAGGACCCGGATCCATCCCGCCGGACACACCGTTTTCTGGCCTTTGGGCGCGGGGGGCTGCGCTCCTGTGCGTGACCCCAACCTGCCTGGGATTGCGGAGGTCCCTGGCACCAGTGGATGCGGGGCCAGTCTCCAAGGCCTGTGGGGATCACCTGGGACGCGCCACCGGGCGCTCTCTGGGCCCCAGGGAAGAACCCTGTGGGACCCTTGGATCCGGAGCAAAGCCCACCTGGGCAGGAGCGGGGGAGATTTGGCAGAGGACATCTCCCCACCTTCATGGAGGACCTGCTGAGACCCGTGAAAAGGGCACCACTGTCCCACCCTGGCCCAGGTAAGGGAGACTTGGGGCTGAGGGCATCTCCGCCAAAGGAGCCCAGGACTCTGAGCCCCGGGGGTGAGCGCCCCTCGCCCACCGGCACTCATTCTCCAGGGTTGCTGCTGCGGGTGAGCTCCCTCAGCCCCCCAGCCAGCGCTCAGGCTGCTCGGGGTCCTGGGGGTGAGCGCCCCTCACCCAGCAGTGCTCCGGGCGGCCCTGAGTGTGGAGGGGAGCCGGCCTGGCCCTCGGGGGTGGGGGTGGGGGTGGGGGATCAGGCTTCCTTAGTTCCTGGGGGTGAGCACCCCTTCCTTCCAAAGTGCTGGGCCTGGCCTGCTGGCTGTGGGTGAGCGCCCCAGGCGGCCTGAGGTCCCCAGGGCGCTCTGGGCCCTGCTGGTGAGCGCCCCTTGTCCTCCAGGGCCCGCGGGTGAGCGCCCCTCGCCCGCGGGTCCTCGGTGTGCCCGGGGCCTCTGGGGTTAGCCCCCCAGGCGCGACAGGGAGCTGTGACCTCTGGGGCCCGCGGGTGAGCGCCCCTCGCCCGGCTGGTCCCCAGTGTCCTCTGTGTCCCCAGGCTGAGCGCCCCTGGCTCAGTCCCCTCTGGGTCCTGAGGGGTGAGCGCCCCTCGCCCAGCAGTGCCCAGTGGGTCTCCTCTGGGGCCCGTGGCTGGTGCCCCTCCCCCGCCAGTGCTCAGTCTGCCCTGGGCCCTGTGGGTGAGCGCCCCTCGCCCACCAGGGCTCAGTCTGCCCTGGGCCCTGTGGGTGAGCGCCCCTCGCCCGCCAGGGCTCAGTGTCCTCTGGGCCTGTGGGGGAGTTCCCCTTGCCCTTGCCCGCCAGGGCCCAGTCTCTTTGGAGAACCTATGGCCACCTGGCGCCTGGGGAGTGAACTGTGTGGCTGGGGTCTTTCTCTCCCAGGCTGGGACACCCTCTTTGGCCTGAGGGGTGAAGAGTCCCTGTGGAGGAAGCCACCCCCTGAGACTTGGAGCAAGGTGGAGAGCTCCTCCTGGCAAACACCTGGCTTTTGGCCTTTGGTGCGGCCCTGCAGGCAGGCTTGGTGCTCAAAACCTGCGACCCCAAGAACACTGTGAGGGGATCTCAACTCCAAGGGCACCCAGGACCCGGATCCATCCCGCCGGACACACCGTTTTCTGGCCTTTGGGCGCGGGGGGCTGCGCTCCTGTGCGTGACCCCAACCTGCCTGGGATTGCGGAGGTCCCTGGCACCAGTGGATGCGGGGCCAGTCTCCAAGGCCTGTGGGGATCACCTGGGACGCGCCACCGGGCGCTCTCTGGGCCCCAGGGAAGAACCCTGTGGGACCCTTGGATCCGGAGCAAAGCCCACCTGGGCAGGAGCGGGGGAGATTTGGCAGAGGACATCTCCCCACCGTCATGGAGGACCTGCTGAGACCCGTGAAAAGGGCACCACTGTCCCACCCTGGCCCAGGTAAGGGAGACTTGGGGCTGAGGGCATCTCCGCCAAAGGAGCCCAGGACTCTGAGCCCCGGGGGTGAGCGCCCCTCGCCCACCGGCACTCATTCTCCAGGGTTGCTGCTGCGGGTGAGCTCCCTCAGCCCCCCAGCCAGCGCTCAGGCTGCTCGGGGTCCTGGGGGTGAGCGCCCCTCACCCAGCAGTGCTCCGGGCGGCCCTGAGTGTGGAGGGGAGCCGGCCTGGCCCTCGGGGGTGGGGGTGGGGGTGGGGGATCAGGCTTCCTTAGTTCCTGGGGGTGAGCACCCCTTCCTTCCAAAGTGCTGGGCCTGGCCTGCTGGCTGTGGGTGAGCGCCCCAGGCGGCCTGAGGTCCCCAGGGCGCTCTGGGCCCTGCTGGTGAGCGCCCCTTGTCCTCCAGGGCCCGCGGGTGAGCGCCCCTCGCCCGCGGGTCCTCGGTGTGCCCGGGGCCTCTGGGGTTAGCCCCCCAGGCGCGACAGGGAGCTGTGACCTCTGGGGCCCGCGGGTGAGCGCCCCTCGCCCGCTGGTCCCCAGTGTCCTCTGTGTCCCCAGGCTGAGCGCCCCTGGCTCAGTCCCCTCTGGGTCCTGAGGGGTGAGCGCCCCTCGCCCAGCAGTGCCCAGTGGGTCTCCTCTGGGGCCCGTGGCTGGTGCCCCTCCCCCGCCAGTGCTCAGTCTGCCCTGGGCCCTGTGGGTGAGCGCCCCTCGCCCACCAGGGCTCAGTCTGCCCTGGGCCCTGTGGGTGAGCGCCCCTCGCCCGCCAGGGCTCAGTGTCCTCTGGGCCTGTGGGGGAGTTCCCCTTGCCCTTGCCCGCCAGGGCCCAGTCTCTTTGGAGAACCTATGGCCACCTGGCGCCTGGGGAGTGAACTGTGTGGCTGGGGTCTTTCTCTCCCAGGCTGGGACACCCTCTTTGGCCTGAGGGGTGAAGAGTCCCTGTGGAGGAAGCCACCCCCTGAGACTTGGAGCAAGGTGGAGAGCTCCTCCTGGCAAACACCTGGCTTTTGGCCTTTGGTGCGGCCCTGCAGGCAGGCTTGGTGCTCAAAACCTGCGACCCCAAGAACACTGTTAGGGGATCTCAACTCCAAGGGCACCCAGGACCCGGATCCATCCCGCCGGACACACCGTTTTCTGGCCTTTGGGCGCGGGGGGCTGCGCTCCTGTGCGTGACCCCAACCTGCCTGGGATTGCGGAGGTCCCTGGCACCAGTGGATGCGGGGCCAGTCTCCAAGGCCTGTGGGGATCACCAGGGACGCGCCACCGGGCGCTCTCTGGGCCCCAGGGAAGAACCCTGTGGGACCCTTGGATCCGGAGCAAAGCCCACCTGGGCAGGAGCGGGGGAGATTTGGCAGAGGACATCTCCCCACCTTCATGGAGGACCTGCTGAGACCCGTGAAAAGGGCACCACTGTCCCACCCTGGCCCAGGTAAGGGAGACTTGGGGCTGAGGGCATCTCCGCCAAAGGAGCCCAGGACTCTGAGCCCCGGGGGTGAGCGCCCCTCGCCCACCGGCACTCATTCTCCAGGGTTGCTGCTGCGGGTGAGCTCCCTCAGCCCCCCAGCCAGCGCTCAGGCTGCTCGGGGTCCTGGGGGTGAGCGCCCCTCACCCAGCAGTGCTCCGGGCGGCCCTGAGTGTGGAGGGGAGCCGGCCTGGCCCTCGGGGGTGGGGGTGGGGGTGGGGGATCAGGCTTCCTTAGTTCAGGCTTCCTTAGTCCTGGGGGTGAAGCACCCCTTCCTTCCAAAGTGCTGGGCCTGGCCTGCTGGCTGTGGGTGAGCGCCCCAGGCGGCCTGCGGTCCCCCAGGGCGCTCTGGGCCCTGCTGGTGAGCGCCCCTTGTCCTCCAGGGCCCGCGGGTGAGCGCCCCTCGCCCGCGGGTCCTCGGTGTGCCCGGGCCTCTGGGGTTAGCCCCCCAGGCGCGACAGGAGCTGTGACCTCTGGGGCCCGCGGGTGAGCGCCCCTCGCCCGCTGGTCCCCAGTGTCCTCTGTGTCCCCAGGCTGAGCGCCCTGGCTCAGTCCCCTCTGGGTCCTGAGGGTGAGCGCCCCTCGCCCAGCAGTGCCCAGTGGGTCTCCTCTGGGGCCCGTGGCTGGTGCCCCTCCCCCTCCAGTGCTCAGTCTGCCTGGGCCCTGTGGGTGAGCGGCCCCTCGCCCACCAGGGCTCAGTCTGCCCTGGGCCCTGTGGGTGAGCGCCCCTCGCCCGCCAGGGCTCAGTGTCCTCTGGGCCTGTGGGGGAGTTCCCCTTGCCCTTGCCCGCCAGGCCCAGTCTCTTTGGAGAACCTATGGCCACCTGGCGCCTGGGGAGTGAACTGTGTGGCTGGGGTCTTTCTCTCCCAGGCTGGGACACCCTCTTTGGCCTGAGGGTGAAGGAGTCCCTGTGGAGGAAGCCACCCCCTGAGACTTGGAGCAAGGTGGAGAGCTCCTCCTGCAAACACCTGGCTTTTGGCCTTTGGTGCGGCCCTGCAGGCAGGCTTGGTGCTCAAAACCTGCGACCCAAGAACACTGTGAGGGGATCTCAACTCCAAGGGCACCCAGGACCCGGATCCATCCCGCCGGACACACCGTTTTCTGGCCTTTGGGCGCGGGGGCTGCGCTCCTGTGCGTGACCCCAACCTGCCTGGGATTGCGGAGGTCCCTGGCACCAGTGGATGCGGGGCCAGTCTCCAAGGCCTGTGGGGATCACCAGGGACGCGCCACCGGGCGCTCTCTGGGCCCCAGGGAAGAACCCTGTGGGCCACCCGTGGATCCGGAGCAAAGCCTCCTGGGCAGGAGCGGGGGAGATTTGGCAGAGGACATCTCCCCACCGTCAGGGAGGACCTGCTGAGACCCGTGAAAAGGGCACCACTGTCCCACCCTGGCCCAGGTAAGGGAGACTTGGGGCTGAGGGCATCTCCGCCAAAGGAGCCCAGGACTCTGAGCCCCGGGGGGTGAGCGCCCCTCGCCCACCGGCACTCATTCTCCAGGTTGCTGCTGCGGGTGAGCTCCTCAGCCCCCCAGCCAGCGCTCAGGCTGCTCGGGGTCCTGGGGGTGAGCGCCCCTCACCCAGCAGTGCTCCGGGCGGCCCTGAGTGTGGAGGGGAGCCGGCCTGGCCCTCGGGGGTGGGGGGTGGGGGTGGGGGATCAGGCTTCCTTAGTTCCTGGGGGTGAGCACCCCTTCCTTCCAAAGTGCTGGGCCTGGCCTGCTGGCTGTGGGTGAGCGCCCCAGGCGGCCTGAGGTCCCCAGGGCGCTCTGGGCCCTGCTGGTGAGCGCCCCTTGTCCTCCAGGGCCCGCGGGTGAGCGCCCCTCGCCCGCGGGTCCTCGGTGTGCCCGGGGCCTCTGGGGTTAGCCCCCCAGGCGCGACAGGGAGCTGTGACCTCTGGGGCCCGCGGGTGAGCGCCCCTCGCCCGCTGGTCCCCAGTGTCCTCTGTGTCCCCAGGCTGAGCGCCCCTGGCTCAGTCCCCTCTGGGTCCTGAGGGGTGAGCGCCCCTCGCCCAGCAGTGCCCAGTGGGTCTCCTCTGGGGCCCGTGGCTGGTGCCCCTCCCCCGCCAGTGCTCAGTCTGCCCTGGGCCCTGTGGGTGAGCGCCCCTCGCCCACCAGGGCTCAGTCTGCCCTGGGCCCTGTGGGTGAGCGCCCCTCGCCCGCCAGGGCTCAGTGTCCTCTGGGCCTGTGGGGGAGTTCCCCTTGCCCTTGCCCGCCAGGGCCCAGTCTCTTTGGAGAACCTATGGCCACCTGGCGCCTGGGGAGTGAACTGTGTGGCTGGGGTCTTTCTCTCCCAGCTGGGACACCCTCTTTGGCCTGAGGGGTGAAGAGTCCTGTGGAGGAAGCCACCCCCTGAGACTTGGAGCAAGGTGGAGAGCTCCTCCTGGCAAACACCTGGCTTTTGGCCTTTGGTGCGGCCCTGCAGGCAGGCTTGGTGCTCAAAACCTGCGACCCCAAGAACACTGTGAGGGGATCTCAACTCCAAGGGCACCCAGGACCCGGATCCATCCCGCCGACACACCGTTTTCTGGCCTTTGGGCGCGGGGGCTGCGCTCCTGTGCGTGACCCCAACCTGCCTGGGATTGCGGAGGTCCCTGGCACCAGTGGATGCGGGGCCAGTCTCCAAGGCCTGTGGGGATCACCAGGGACGCGCCACCGGGCGCTCTCTGGGCCCCAGGAAGAACCCTGTGGGACCTTGGATCCGGAGCAAAGCCACCTGGGCAGGAGCGGGGAGATTTGGCAGAGGACATCTCCCCACCGTCATGGAGGACCTGCTGAGACCCGTGAAAAGGGCACCACTGTCCCACCCTGGCCCAGGTAAGGGAGACTTGGGGCTGAGGGCATCTCCGCCAAAGGAGCCCAGGACTCTGAGCCCCGGGGGTGAGCGCCCCTCGCCCACCGGCACTCATTCTCCAGGGTTGCTGCTGCGGGTGAGCTCCCTCAGCCCCCCAGCCAGCGCTCAGGCTGCTCGGGGTCCTGGGGGTGAGCGCCCCTCACCCAGCAGTGCTCCGGGCGGCCCTGAGTGTGAGGGGAGCCGGCCTGGCCCTCGGGGGTGGGGTGGGGGTGGGGGATCAGGCTTCCTTAGTTCCTGGGGGTGAGCACCCCTTCCTTCCAAAGTGCTGGGCCTGGCCTGCTGGCTGTGGGTGAGCGCCCCAGGCGGCCTGCGGTCCCCAGGGCGCTCTGGGCCCTGCCGGTGAGCGCCCCTTGTCCTCCAGGGCCCGCGGGTGAGCGCCCCTCGCCCGCGGGTCCTCGGTGTGCCCGGGCCTCTGGGGTTAGCCCCCCAGGCGCGACAGGGAGCTGTGACCTCTGGGGCCCGCGGGTGAGCGCCCCTCGCCCGCTGGTCCCCAGTGTCCTCTGTGTCCCAGGCTGAGCGCCCCTGGCTCAGTCCCCTCTGGGTCCTGAGGGGTGAGCGCCCCTCGCCCAGCAGTGCCCAGTGGGTCTCCTCTGGGGCCCGTGGCTGGTGCCCCTCCCCCGCCAGTGCTCAGTCTGCCCTGGGCCCTGTGGGTGAGCGCCCCTCGCCCACCAGGGCTCAGTCTGCCCTGGGCCCTGTGGGTGAGCGCCCCTCGCCCGCCAGGGCTCAGTGTCCTCTGGGCCTGTGGGGAGTTCCCCTTGCCCTTGCCCGCCAGGGCCCAGTCTCTTTGGAGAACCTATGGCCACCTGGCGCCTGGGGAGTGAACTGTGTGGCTGGGGTCTTTCTCTCCCAGGCTGGGACACCCTCTTTGGCCTGAGGGGTGAAGAGTCCCTGTGGAGGAAGCCACCCCCTGAGACTTTGGAGCAAGGTGGAGAGCTCCTCCTGGCAAACCACCTGGCTTTTGGCCTTTGGTGTGGCCCTGCAGGCAGGCTTGGTGCTCAAAACCTGCGACCCCAAGAACACTGTGAGGGGATCTCAACTCCAAGGGCACCCAGGACCCGGATCCATCCCGCCGGACACACCGTTTTCTGGCCTTTGGGCGCGGGGGGCTGCGCTCCTGTGCGTGACCCCAACCTGCCTGGGATTGCGGAGGTCCCTGGCACCAGTGGATGCGGGGCCAGTCTCCAAGGCCTGTGGGGATCACCAGGGACGCGCCACCGGGCGCTCTCTGGGCCCCAGGGAAGAACCCTGTGGGACCCTTGGATCCGGAGCAAAGCCCACCTGGGCAGGAGCGGGGGAGATTTGGCAGAGGACATCTCCCCACCGTCATGGAGGACCTGCTGAGACCCGTGAAAAGGGCACCACTGTCCCACCCTGGCCCAGGTAAGGGAGACTTGGGGCTGAGGGCATCTCCGCCAAAGGAGCCCAGGACTCTGAGCCCCGGGGGTGAGCGCCCCTCGCCCACCGGCACTCATTCTCCAGGGTTGCTGCTGCGGGTGAGCTCCCTCAGCCCCCCAGCCAGCGCTCAGGCTGCTCGGGGTCCTGGGGGTGAGCGCCCCTCACCCAGCAGTGCTCCGGGCGGCCCTGAGTGTGGAGGGGAGCCGGCCTGGCCCTCGGGGGTGGGGGTGGGGGTGGGGGATCAGGCTTCCTTAGTTCCTGGGGGTGAGCACCCCTTCCTTCCAAAGTGCTGGCCTGGCCTGCTGGCTGTGGGTGAGCGCCCCAGGCGGCCTGCGGTCCCCAGGGCGCTCTGGGCCCTGCTGGTGAGCGCCCCTTGTCCTCCAGGGCCCGCGGGTGAGCGCCCCTCGCCCGCGGGTCCTCGGTGTGCCCGGGCCTCTGGGGTTAGCCCCCCAGGCGCGACAGGGAGCTGTGACCTCTGGGGCCCGCGGGTGAGCGCCCCTCGCCCGCTGGTCCCCAGTGTCCTCTGTGTCCCCAGGCTGAGCGCCCCTGGCTCAGTCCCCTCTGGGTCCTGAGGGGTGAGCGCCCCTCGCCCAGCAGTGCCCAGTGGGTCTCCTCTGGGGCCCGTGGCTGGTGCCCCTCCCCCGCCAGTGCTCAGTCTGCCCTGGGCCCTGTGGGTGAGCGCCCTCGCCCACCAGGGCTCAGTCTGCCCTGGGCCCTGTGGGTGAGCGCCCCTCGCCCGCCAGGGCTCAGTGTCCTCTGGGCCTGTGGGGGAGTTCCCCTTGCCCTTGCCCGCCAGGGCCCAGTCTCTTTGGAGAACCTATGGCCACCTGGCGCCTGGGGAGTGAACTGTGTGGCTGGGGTCTTTCTCTCCCAGGCTGGGACACCCCTCTTTGGCCTGAGGGGTGAAGAGTCCCTGTGGAGGAAGCCACCCCCTGAGACTTGGAGCAAGGTGGAGAGCTCCTCCTGGCAAACACCTGGCTTTTGGCCTTTGGTGTGGCCCTGCAGGCAGGCTTGGTGCTCAAAACCTGCGACCCCAAGAACACTGTGAGGGGATCTCAACTCCAAGGGCACCCAGGACCCGGATCATCCCGCCGGACACACCGTTTTCTGGCCTTTGGGCGCGGGGGGCTGCGCTCCTGTGCGTGACCCCAACCTGCCTGGGATTGCGGAGGTCCCTGGCACCAGTGGATGCGGGGCCAGTCTCCAAGGCCTGTGGGGATCACCAGGGACGCGCCACCGGGCGCTCTCTGGGCCCCAGGGAAGAACCCTGTGGGACCCTTGGATCCGGAGCAAAGCCCACCTGGGCAGGAGCGGGGGAGATTTGGCAGAGGACATCTCCCCACCGTCATGGAGGACCTGCTGAGACCCGTGAAAAGGGCACCACTGTCCCACCCTGGCCCAGGTAAGGGAGACTTGGGGCTGAGGGCATCTCCCGCCAAAGGAGCCCAGGACTCTGAGCCCCGGGGGTGAGCGCCCCTCGCCCACCGGCACTCATTCTCCAGGGTTGCTGCTGCGGGTGAGCTCCCTCAGCCCCCCAGCCAGCGCTCAGGCTGCTCGGGGTCCTGGGGGTGAGCGCCCCTCACCCAGCAGTGCTCCGGGCGGCCCTGAGTGTGGAGGGGAGCCGGCCTGGCCCTCGGGGGTGGGGGTGGGGGTGGGGGATCAGGCTTCCTTAGTTCCTGGGGGTGAGCACCCCTTCCTTCCAAAGTGCTGGGCCTGGCCTGCTGGCTGTGGGTGAGCGCCCCAGGCGGCCTGCGGTCCCCAGGGCGCTCTGGGCCCTGCTGGGTGAGCGCCCCTTGTCCTCCAGGGCCCGCGGGTGAGCGCCCCTCGCCCGCGGGTCCTCGGTGTGCCCGGGCCTCTGGGGTTAGCCCCCCAGGCGCGACAGGGAGCTGTGACCTCTGGGGCCCGCGGGTGAGCGCCCCTCGCCCGCTGGTCCCCAGTGTCCTCTGTGTCCCCAGGCTGAGCGCCCCTGCTCAGTCCCCTCTGGGTCCTGAGGGGTGAGCGCCCCTCGCCCAGCAGTGCCCAGTGGGTCTCCTCTGGGGCCCGTGGCTGGTGCCCCTCCCCCGCCAGTGCTCAGTCTGCCCTGGGCCCTGTGGGTGAGCGCCCCTCGCCCACCAGGGCTCAGTCTGCCCTGGGCCCTGTGGGTGAGCGCCCCTCGCCCGCCAGGGCTCAGTGTCCTCTGGGCCTGTGGGGGAGTTCCCCTTGCCCTTGCCCGCCAGGGCCCAGTCTCTTTGGAGAACCTATGGCCACCTGGCGCCTGGGGAGTGAACTGTGTGGCTGGGGTCTTTCTCTCCCAGGCTGGACACCCTCTTTGGCCTGAGGGGTGAAAGAGTCCCTGTGGAGGAAGCCACCCCCTGAGACTTGGAGCAAGGTGGAGAGCTCCTCCTGGCAAACACCTGGCTTTTGGCCTTTGGTGCGGCCCTGCAGGCAGGCTTGGTGCTCAAAACCTGCGACCCCAAGAACACTGTGAGGGGATCTCAACTCCAAGGGCACCCAGGACCCGGATCCATCCCGCCGGACACACCGTTTTCTGGCCTTTGGGCGCGGGGGGCTGCGCTCCTGTGCGTGACCCCAACCTGCCTGGGATTGCGGAGGTCCCTGGCACCAGTGGATGCGGGGCCAGTCTCCAAGGCCTGTGGGGATCACCTGGGACGCGCCACCGGGCGCTCTCTGGGCCCCAGGGAAGAACCCTGTGGGACCCTTGGATCCGGAGCAAAGCCCACCTGGGCAGGAGCGGGGAGATTTGGCAGAGGACATCTCCCCACCGTCATGGAGGACCTGCTGAGACCCGTGAAAAGGGCACCACTGTCCCACCCTGGCCCAGGTAAGGGAGACTTGGGGGCTGAGGGCATCTCCGCCAAAGGAGCCCAGGACTCTGAGCCCGGGGGTGACGCCCCTCGCCCACCGGCACTCAGTCTCCAGGGTTGCTGCTGCGGGTGAGCTCCCTCAGCCCCCCAGCCAGCGCTCAGGCTGCTCGGGGTCCTGGGGGTGAGCGCCCCCTCACCCAGCAGTGCTCCGGGCGGCCCTGAGTGTGGAGGGGAGCCGGCCTGGCCCTCGGGGGTGGGGGTGGGGGTGGGGGATCAGGCTTCCTTAGTTCCTGGGGGTGAGCACCCCTTCCTTCCAAAGTGCTGGGCCTGGCCTGCTGGCTGTGGGTGAGCGCCCCAGGCGGCCTGCGGTCCCCAGGGCGCTCTGGGCCCTGCTGGTGAGCGCCCCTTGTCCTCCAGGGCCCGCGGGTGAGCGCCCCTCGCCCGCGGGTCCTCGGTGTGCCCGGGCCTCTGGGGTTAGCCCCCCAGGCGCGACAGGGAGCTGTGACCTCTGGGGCCCGCGGGTGAGCGCCCCTCGCCCGCTGGTCCCCAGTGTCCTCTGTGTCCCCAGGCTGAGCGCCCCTGGCTCAGTCCCCTCTGGGTCCTGAGGGGTGAGCGCCCCTCGCCCAGCAGTGCCCAGTGGGTCTCCTCTGGGGCCCGTGGCTGGTGCCCCTCCCCCGCCAGTGCTCAGTCTGCCCTGGGCCCTGTGGGTGAGCGCCCCTCGCCCACCAGGGCTCAGTCTGCCCTGGGCCCTGTGGGTGAGCGCCCCTCGCCCGCCAGGGCTCAGTGTCCTCTGGGCCTGTGGGGGAGTTCCCCTTGCCCTTGCCCGCCAGGGCCCAGTCTCTTTGGAGAACCTATGGCCACCTGGCGCCTGGGGAGTGAACTGTGTGGCTGGGGTCTTCTCTCCCAGGCTGGGACACCCTCTTTGGCCTGAGGGGTGAAGAGTCCTGTGGAGGAAGCCACCCCCTGAGACTTGGAGCAAGGTGGAGAGCTCCCTCCTGGCAAACACCTGGCTTTTGGCCTTTGGTGTGGCCCTGCAGGCAGCTTGGTGCTCAAAACCTGCGACCCCAAGAACACTGTGAGGGGATCTCAACTCCAAGGGCACCCAGGACCCGGATCCATCCCGCCGGACACACCGTTTTCTGGCCTTTGGGCGCGGGGGCTGCGCTCCTGTGCGTGACCCCAACCTGCCTGGGATTGCGGAGGTCCCTGGCACCAGTGGATGCGGGGCCAGTCTCCAAGGCCTGTGGGGATCACCAGGGACGCGCCACCGGGCGCTCTCTGGGCCCCAGGGAAGAACCCTGTGGGACCCTTGGATCCGGAGCAAAGCCCACCTGGGCAGGAGCGGGGGAGATTTGGCAGAGGACATCTCCCCACCGTCATGGAGGACCTGCTGAGACCCGTGAAAAGGGCACCACTGTCCCACCCTGGCCCAGGTAAGGGAGACTTGGGGCTGAGGGCATCTCCGCCAAAGGAGCCCAGGACTCTGAGCCCCGGGGGTGAGCGCCCCTCGCCCACCGGCACTCATTCTCCAGGGTTGCTGCTGCGGGTGAGCTCCCTCAGCCCCCAGCCAGCGCTCAGGCTGCTCGGGGTCCTGGGGGTGAGCGCCCCTCACCCAGCAGTGCTCCGGGCGGCCCTGAGTGTGGAGGGGAGCCGGCCTGGCCCTCGGGGGTGGGGGTGGGGGTGGGGGATCAGGCTTCCTTAGTTCCTGGGGGTGAGCACCCCTTCCTTCCAAAGTGCTGGGCCTGGCCTGCTGGCTGTGGGTGAGCGCCCCAGGCGGCCTGCGGTCCCCAGGGCGCTCTGGGCCCTGCTGGTGAGCGCCCCTTGTCCTCCAGGGCCCGCGGGTGAGCGCCCCTCGCCCGCGGGTCCTCGGTGTGCCCGGGCCTCTGGGGTTAGCCCCCCAGGCGCGACAGGGAGCTGTGACCTCTGGGGCCCGCGGGTGAGCGCCCCTCGCCCGCTGGTCCCCAGTGTCCTCTGTGTCCCCAGGCTGAGCGCCCCTGGCTCAGTCCCCTCTGGGTCCTGAGGGGTGAGCGCCCCTCGCCCAGCAGTGCCCAGTGGGTCTCCTCTGGGGCCCGTGGCTGTTGCCCCTCCCCCGCCAGTGCTCAGTCTGCCCTGGGCCCTGTTGGGTGAGCGCCCTCGCCCACCAGGGCTCAGTCTGCCCTGGGCCCTGTGGGTGAGCGCCCCTCGCCCGCCAGGGCTCAGTGTCCTCTGGGCCTGTGGGGGAGTTCCCCTTGCCCTTGCCCGCCAGGGCCCAGTCTCTTTGGAGAACCTATGGCCACCTGGCGCCTGGGGAGTGAACTGTGTGGCTGGGGTCTTTCTCTCCCAGGCTGGGACACCCTCTTTGGCCTGAGGGGTGAAGAGTCCCTGTGGAGGAAGCCACCCCCTGAGACTTGGAGCAAGGTGGAGGAGCTCCTCCTGGCAAACACCTGGCTTTTGGCCTTTGGTGCGGCCCTGCAGGCAGGCTTGGTGCTCAAAACCTGCGACCCCAAGAACACTGTGAGGGGATCTCAACTCCAAGGGGCACCCAGGACCCGGATCCATCCCGCCGGACACACCGTTTTCTGGCCTTTGGGCGCGGGGGGCTGCGCTCCTGTGCGTGACCCCAACCTGCCTGGGATTGCGGAGGTCCCTGGCACCAGTGGATGCGGGGCCAGTCTCCAAGGCCTGTGGGGATCACCTGGGACGCGCCACCGGGCGCTCTCTGGGCCCCAGGGAAGGAACCCTGTGGGACCCTTGGATCCGGAGCAAAGCCCACCTGGGCAGGAGCGGGGGAGATTTGGCAGAGGACATCTCCCCACCGTCATGGAGGACCTGCTGAGACCCGTGAAAAGGGCACCACTGTCCCACCCTGGCCCAGGTAAGGGAGACTTGGGGCTGAGGGCATCTCCGCCAAAGGAGCCCAGGACTCTGAGCCCGGGGGTGAGCGCCCCTCGCCCACCGGCACTCATTCTCCAGGGTTGCTGCTGCGGGTGAGCTCCCTCAGCCCCCCAGCCAGCGCTCAGGCTGCTCGGGGTCCTGGGGGTGAGCGCCCCTCACCCAGCAGTGCTCCGGGCGGCCCTGAGTGTGGAGGGGAGCCGGCCTGGCCCTCGGGGTGGGGTGGGGGTGGGGGATCAGGCTTCCTTAGTTCCTGGGGGTGAGCACCCCTTCCTTCCAAAGTGCTGGGCCTGGCCTGCTGGCTGTGGGTGAGCGCCCCAGCGGCCTGCGGTCCCCAGGGCGCTCTGGGCCCTGCTGGTGAGCGCCCCTTGTCCTCCAGGGCCCGCGGGTGAGCGCCCCTCGCCCGCGGGTCCTCGGTGTGCCCGGGGCCTCTGGGGTTAGCCCCCCAGGCGCGACAGGGAGCTGTGACCTCTGGGGCCCGCGGGTGAGCGCCCCTCGCCCGCTGGTCCCCAGTGTCCTCTGTGTCCCCAGGCTGAGCGCCCCTGGCTCAGTCCCCTCTGGGTCCTGAGGGGTGAGCGCCCCTCGCCCAGCAGTGCCCAGTGGGTCTCCTCTGGGCCCGTGGCTGGTGCCCCTCCCCCGCCAGTGCTCAGTCTGCCCTGGGCCCTGTGGGTGAGCGCCCCTCGCCCACCAGGGCTCAGTCTGCCCTGGGCCCTGTGGGTGAGCGCCCCTCGCCCGCCAGGGCTCAGTGTCCTCTGGGCCTGTGGGGGAGTTCCCCTTGCCCTTGCCCGCCAGGGCCCAGTCTCTTTGGAGAACCTATGGCCACCTGGCGCCTGGGGAGTGAACTGTGTGGCTGGGGTCTTTCTCTCCCAGGCTGGGACACCCTCTTTGGCCTGAGGGGTGAAGAGTCCCTGTGGAGGAAGCCACCCCCTGAGACTTGGAGCAAGGTGGAGAGCTCCTCCTGGCAAACACCTGGCTTTTGGCCTTTGGTGCGGCCCTGCAGGCAGGCTTGGTGCTCAAAACCTGCGACCCCAAGAACACTGTGAGGGGATCTCAACTCCAAGGGCACCCAGGACCCGGATCCATCCCGCCGGACACACCGTTTTCTGGCCTTTGGGCGCGGGGGGCTGCGCTCCTGTGCGTGACCCAACCTGCCTGGGATTGCGGAGGTCCTTGGCACCAGTGGATGCGGGGCCAGTCTCCAAGGCCTGTGGGGATCACCAGGGACGCGCCACCGGGCGCTCTCTGGGCCCCAGGGAAGAACCCTGTGGGACCCTTGGATCCGGAGCAAAGCCCACCTGGGCAGGAGCGGGGGAGATTTGGCAGAGGACATCTCCCCACCGTCATGGAGGACCTGCTGAGACCCGTGAAAAGGGCACCACTGTCCCACCCTGGCCCAGGTAAGGGAGACTTGGGGCTGAGGGCATCTCCGCCAAAGGAGCCCAGGACTCTGAGCCCCGGGGGTGAGCGCCCCTCGCCCACCGGCACTCATTCTCCAGGGTTGCTGCTGCGGGTGAGCTCCCTCAGCCCCCCAGCCAGCGCTCAGGCTGCTCGGGTCCTGGGGGTGAGCGCCCCTCACCCAGCAGTGCTCCGGGCGGCCCTGAGTGTGGAGGGGAGCCGGGCCTGGCCCTCGGGGGTGGGGGTGGGGGTGGGGGATCAGGCTTCCTTAGTTCCTGGGGGTGAGCACCCCTTCCTTCCAAAGTGCTGGGCCTGGCCTGCTGGCTGTGGGTGAGCGCCCCAGGCGGCCTGAGGTCCCCAGGGCGCTCTGGGCCCTGCTGGTGAGCGCCCCTTGTCCTCCAGGGCCCGCGGGTGAGCGCCCCTCGCCCGCGGGTCCTCGGTGTGCCCGGGGCCTCTGGGGTTAGCCCCCCAGGCGCGACAGGGAGCTGTGACCTCTGGGGCCCGCGGGTGAGCGCCCCTCGCCCGCTGGTCCCCAGTGTCCTCTGTGTCCCCAGGCTGAGCGCCCCTGGCTCAGTCCCCTCTGGGTCCTGAGGGGTGAGCGCCCCTCGCCCAGCAGTGCCCAGTGGGTCTCCTCTGGGGCCCGTGGCTGGTGCCCCTCCCCCGCCAGTGCTCAGTCTGCCCTGGGCCCTGTGGGTGAGCGCCCCTCGCCCACCAGGGCTCAGTCTGCCCTGGGCCCTGTGGGTGAGCGCCCCTCGCCCGCCAGGGCTCAGTGTCCTCTGGGCCTGTGGGGAGTTCCCCTTGCCCTTGCCCGCCAGGGCCCAGTCTCTTTGGAGAACCTATGGCCACCTGGCGCCTGGGGAGTGAACTGTGTGGCTGGGTCTTTTCTCCCAGGCTGGGACACCCTCTTTGGCCTGAGGGGTGAAGAGTCCCTGTGGAGGAAGCCACCCCCTGAGACTTGGAGCAAGGTGGAGAGCTCCTCCTGGCAAACACCTGGCTTTTGGCCTTTGGTGCGGCCCTGCAGGCAGGCTTGGTGCTCAAAACCTGCGACCCCAAGAACACTGTGAGGGGATCTCAACTCCAAGGGCACCCAGGACCCGGATCCATCCCGCCGGACACACCGTTTCTGGCCTTTGGGCGCGGGGGGCTGCGCTCCTGTGCGTGACCCAACCTGCCTGGGATTGCGGAGGTCCCTGGCACCAGTGGATGCGGGGCCAGTCTCCAAGGCCTGTGGGGATCACCTGGGACGCGCCACCGGGCGCTCTCTGGGCCCCAGGGAAGAACCCTGTGGGACCCTTGGATCCGGAGCAAAGCCCACCTGGGCAGGAGCGGGGGAGATTTGGCAGAGGACATCTCCCCACCGTCATGGAGGACCTGCTGAGACCCGTGAAAAGGGCACCACTGTCCCACCCTGGCCCAGGTAAGGGAGACTTGGGGCTGAGGGCATCTCCGCCAAAGGAGCCCAGGACTCTGAGCCCCGGGGGTGAGCGCCCCTCGCCCACCGGCACTCATTCTCCAGGGTTGCTGCTGCGGGTGAGCTCCCTCAGCCCCCAGCCAGCGCTCAGGCTGCTCGGGGTCCTGGGGGTGAGCGCCCCTCACCCAGCAGTGCTCCGGCGGCCCTGAGTGTGGAGGGGAGCCGGCCTGGCCCTCGGGGGTGGGGGTGGGGGTGGGGGATCAGGCTTCCTTAGTTCCTGGGGGTGAGCACCCCTTCCTTCCAAAGTGCTGGGCCTGGCCTGCTGGCTGTGGGTGAGCGCCCCAGGCGGCCTGCGGTCCCCAGGGCGCTCTGGGCCCTGCTGGTGAGCGCCCCTTGTCTCCAGGGCCCGCGGGTGAGCGCCCCTCGCCCGCGGGTCCTCGGTGTGCCCGGGCCTCTGGGGTTAGCCCCCAGGCGCGACAGGGAGCTGTGACCTCTGGGGCCCGCGGGTGAGCGCCCCTCGCCCGCTGGTCCCCAGTGTCCTCTGTGTCCCCAGGCTGAGCGCCCCTGGCTCAGTCCCCTCTGGGTCCTGAGGGGTGAGCGCCCCTCGCCCAGCAGTGCCCAGTGGGTCTCCTCTGGGGCCCGTGGCTGGTGCCCCTCCCCCGCCAGTGCTCAGTCTGCCCTGGGCCCTGTGGGTGAGCGCCCCTCGCCCACCAGGGCTCAGTCTGCCCTGGGCCCTGTGGGTGGAGCGCCCCTCGCCCGCCAGGGCTCAGTGTCCTCTGGGCCTGTGGGGGAGTTCCCCTTGCCCTTGCCCGCCAGGGCCCAGTCTCTT
>NW_027553998.1:0-152646 GCF_045843805.1 Urocitellus parryii | reverse complement strand
AGAACTTGGAACTACATTATTGTGCCAGGTTTTCAAAGAGGTAGCACAAACCGTTTTTGATTTAGAGTTCCAACTACATGTATCCATATAGGAGAAAACAGAGTGAAACCTAAAAATGAAAACGGTTACTACAAAGTAACGGTTTAAACAAGATGAACGAAATTTGGTGAGCCAAGTGGGATTGGTGCACTGATCATTACCTGCCAGGATTATCAAGATTGGGTGAAAAATGTTTGCTGAGATTTCAGGAAACTCGTAGTTTTTTGGAAGCTTGGCAACCCCTTTCAATGAAAGTGATTCTCCTCAGTCTCTGCTTGGGGCTACTTCAATAGGACACAAAACATAGCGATAGACCTTGGAACTACACTATTGTGCCAAGTTTCAAAGAGCTAGCACAAACCGTGTTTGATTTAGAGTTCCAACTACATGTATCCATATAGGAGAAAACAGAGTGAAACCTAAAAATGAAAACGGTTACTGCAAAGGAACGGTTTAACCAAGAAGAACGAAATTTGGTGAGCAAAGTGGGATTGGTGTACTGATCATTACCTGCCAGTATCATCAATATTGGGTGAAAAAATGTTTGCTGAGATTTCAGGAAACTCGTATTTTTTTGGAAGCTTGGCAACCCCATTCAATGAAAGTGATTCTCGTCAGTCTCTGCTTGGGGCTACTTCAGTAGGACACAAACCATAGCGATAGAACCTGGAAGTACATTATTGTGCCAGGTTTCAAAGAGCTAGCACGAACCGTGTTTGATTTAGAGTTCCAACTACATGTATCCATATAGGAGAAAACAGAGTGAAACCTAAACATGAAAACGGTTACTGCAAATGAACGGTTTAACCTAGAAGAAAGAAATTTGGTGAGCCAAGTGGGACTGGTGTACGGATCATTACCAGCCAATATCATCAAGATTGGGTGAAAAAATGTTTGCTGAGATTTCAGGAAACTCGTAGTTTTTTGGAAGCTTGGTAACCCCTTTCAATGAAAGTGATTCTCATCAGTCTCTGCTTGGAGTTACTTCAATGGAACACAAACCATAGCGAGAGAACTTGGAACTACATTATTGTGTCAAGTTTCAAAGAGCTAGCACAAACCGTGTTTGATTTAGAGTTCCAAGTACATGTATCCATATAGGAGAAAACAGAGTGAAACCTAAACATGAAAACGGTTACTGCAAATGAACGTTTTAACCTAGAAGAAAGAAATTTGTTGAGCCAAGTGGGACTGGTGTACGGATCATTACCTGCAAGTATCAACAAGATTGGGTGAAAAAATGTTTGCTGAGATTTCAGGAAACTCGTAGTTCTTTGGTACCTTGGCAACCCCTTTCAATGAAAGTGATTCTCGTCAGTCTCTGCTTGGGGCTACTTCAGTAGGACACAAACCATAGCGATAGAACCTCGAACTACATTATTGTGCCAAGTTTCAAAGAGCTAGCACAAACCGTGTTTGATTTAGAGTTCCAACTACATGTATCCATATTGGAGAAAACAGAGTGAAACCTAAACATGAAAACGGTTACTGCAAATGAACGGTTTAACCAAGAAGGATGAAATTTGGTGAGCCAAGTGGGATTGGTGTACTGATCATTACCTGCAACTATCATCAAGATTGGGTGACAAAATGTTTGCTGAGATTTCAGATAACTCGTAGTTTTTTGGAAGCTTGGCAACCCCTTTCAATGAAAGTGATTCTCGTCAGTCTCTGCTTGGGCCCACTTCAATAGGACACAAACCATAGTGATAGAACTTGGAACTACATTCTTGTGCCAAGTTTCAAAGAGCTAGCACAAACCGTGTTTGATTTAGAGTTCCAACTACATGTATCCATATAGGAGAAAACAGAGTGAAACATAAACATGAAAACGGTTACTGCAAAGGAACGGTTTAACCTAGAAGAACGAAATTTGGTGAGCCAAGTGGGATTGGTGTACTGATCGTTACCTGCCAGTATCATCAAGATTGGGTGAAAAAATGATTGCTGAGATTTCAGGAAACTCGTAGTTTTTTGGAAGCTTGGCAACCCCATTCCATGAAAGTGATTCTCGTCAGTCTCTGCTTGGGTCTACTTCAGTAGGACACAAACCATAGCGATAGAACCTGGAACTACATTATTGTGCCAAGTTTCAAACAGCTAGCACAAACCGTGTTTGATGTAGAGTTCCAACTACATGTATCCATATAGGAGAAAACAGAGTGAAACCTAAAAATGAAAACGGTTACTGCAAAGGAACGGTTTAACCTAGAAGAACGAAATTTGGTGAGCCAAGTGGGATTGGTGTACTGATCATTACCTGCAAGGATCATCAAGATTGGGTGAAAAAATGTTTGCTGAGATTTCAGGAAACTCGTAGTTTTTTGGAAGCTTGGCAACCCCTTTCAATGAAAGTGATCCTTGTCAGTCTCTGCTTGGGGCTACTTCAATAGGACACAAACGATAGCGATAGAACTTGGAACTACATTATTGTGCCAAGTTTCAAAGAGCTAGCACAAACCGTGTTTGATTTAGAGTTCCAACTACATGTATCCATATAGGAGAAAACAGAGTGAAACCTAAACATGAAAACGGTTACTGCAAAGGAACGGTTTAACCTAGAAGAACGAAATTTGGTGAGCCAAGTGGGATTGGTGTACTGATCATTACCTGCCAGTATCATCAAGATTGGGTGAAAAAATGTTTGCTGAGATTTCAGGAAACTCGTAGTTTTTTGGAAGCTTGGCAACCCCTTTCAATGAAAGTGATTCTCGTCAGTCTGTGCTTGGGGCTACTTCAGTAGGACACAAACCATAGCGATAGACCCTGGAACTACATTATTGTGCCAAGTTTCAAAGAGCTAGCACAAACCGTGTTTGATTTAGAGTTCCAACTACATGTATCCATATAGGAGAAAACAGAGTGAAACCTAAACATGAAAACGGTTACTGAAAGGAATGGTTTAACCTAGAAGAACGAAATTTGGTGAGCCAAGTGGGATTGGTGTACTGATCATTACCTGCCAGTATCATCAAGATTGGGTGAAAAAATGATTGCTGAGATTTCAGGAAACTGGTAGTTTTTTGGAAGCTTGGCAACCCCATTCAATGAAAGTGATTCTCGTCAGTCTCTGCTTGGGGCTACTTCAGAAGGACACAAACCATAGCGATAGAACCTGGAACTACATTATTGTGCCAAGTTTCAAAGAGCTAGCACAAACCGTGTTTGATTTAGAGTTCCAACTACATGTATCCATATAGGAGAAAACAGAGTGAAACCTAAAAATGAAAACGGTTACTACAAAGGAACGGTTTAAACAAGAAGAACGAAGTTTGGTGAGCCAAGTGGGATTGGTGTACTGATCATTACCTGCCAGTATCATCAAGATTGGGTGAAAAAATGTTTGCTGAGATTTCAGGAAACTCGTAGTTTTTTGGAAGCTTGGCAACCCCATTCAATGAAAGTGATTCTCGTCAGTCTCTGCTTGGGGCTACTTCAGTAGGACACATACTATAGCGATAGAACCTGGAACTACATTCTTGTGCCAAGTTTCAAAGAGCTAGCACAAACCGTGTTTGATTTAGAGTTCCAACTACATGTATCCATATTGGAGAAAACAGAGTGAAACCTAAACATGAAAACGGTTACTGCAAATGAACGTTTTAACCTAGAAGAAAGAAATTTGGTGAGCCAAGTGGGACTGGTGTACGGATCATTACCTGCAAGAATCATCAAGATTGGGTGAAAAAATGTTCGCTGAGATTTCAGGAAACTCGTAGTTTTTTGGAAGCTTGGCAACCCATTTCAATGAAAGTGATCCTCGTCAGTCTCTGCTTGGGGCTACTTCAATAGGACACAAACCATAGCGATAGAACTTGGAACTACATTCTTGTGCCAAGTTTCAAAGAGCTAGCACAAACCGTGTTTGATTTAGAGTTCCAAATACATGTATCCATATAGGAGAAAACAGAGTGAAACCTAAACATGAAAACGGTTACTGAAAGGAACGGTTTAACCTAGAAGAACGAAATTTGGTGAGCCAAGTGGGATTGGTGTACTGATCATTACCTGCCAGTATCATCAAGATTGGGTGAAAAAATGATTGCTGAGATTTCAGGAAACTCGTAGTTTTTTGGAAGCTTGGCAACCCCATTCAATGAAAGTCATTCTCGTCAGTCTCTGCTTGGGGCTACTTCAGAAGGACACAAACCATAGCGATAGAACCTGGAACTACATTATTGTGCCAAGTTTCAAAGAGCTAGCACAAACCGTGTTTGATTTAGAGTTCCAACTACATGTATCCATATAGGAGAAAACAGAGTGAAACCTAAACATCAAAACGGTTACTGCAAAGTAACGTTTTAACCTAGAAGAAAGAAATTTGGTGAGCCAAGTGGGACTGGTGTACGGATCATTACCTGCAAGGATCATCAAGATTGGGTGAAAAAATGTTTGCTGAGATTTCAGGAAACTCGTAGTTTTTTGGAAGCTTGGCAACCCCTTTCAATGAAAGTGATCCTTGTCAGTCTCTGCTTGGGGCTACTTCAATAGGACACAAACGATAGCGATAGAACTTGGAACTACATTATTGTGCCAAGTTTCAAAGAGCTAGCACAAACCGTGTTTGATTTAGAGTTTCAACTACATGTATCCATATAGGAGAAAACAGAGTGAAACCTAAACATGAAAACGGTTACTGCAAAGGAACGGTTTAACCTAGAAGAACGAAATTTGGTGAGCCAAGTGGGATTGGTGTACTGATCATTACCTGCAAGTATCATCAAGATTGGGTGAAAAAATGTTTGCTGAGATTTCAGGAAACTCGTAGTTTTTTGGAAGCTTGGCAACCCCTTTCAATGAAAGTGATTCTCGTCAGTCTGTGCTTGGGGCTACTTCAGTAGGACACAAACCATAGCGATAGACCCTGGAACTACATTATTGTGCCACGTTTCAAAGAGCTAGCACAAACCGTGTTTGATTTAGAGTTCCAAATACATGTATCCATATAGGAGAAAACAGAGTGAAACCTAAACATGAAAACGGTTACTGCAAATGAACGTTTTAACCTAGAAGAAAGAAATTTGGTGAGCCATGTGGGACTGGTGTACGGATCATTACCTGCAAGAATCATCAAGATTGGGTGAAAAAATATTTGCTGAGATTTCAGGAAACTCGTAGTTTTTTGGAAGCTTGGCAACCCCTTTCAATGAAAGTGATCCTCGTCAGTCTCTGCTTGGGGCTACTTCAATAGGACACAAACGATAGCGATAGAACTTGGAACTACATTATTGTGCCAGGTTTTCAAAGAGGTAGCACAAACCGTTTTTGATTTAGAGTTCCAACTACATGTATCCATATAGGAGAAAACAGAGTGAAACCTAAAAATGAAAACGGTTACTACAAAGTAACGGTTTAAACAAGATGAACGAAATTTGGTGAGCCAAGTGGGATTGGTGCACTGATCATTACCTGCCAGTATTATCAAGATTGGGTGAAAAAATGTTTGCTGAGATTTCAGGAAACTCGTAGTTTTTTGGAAGCTTGGCAACCCCTTTCAATGAAAGTGATTCTCCTCAGTCTCTGCTTGGGGCTACTTCAATAGGACACAAAACATAGCGATAGACCTTGGAACTACACAATTGTGCCAAGTTTCAAAGAGCTAGCACAAACCGTGTTTGATTTAGAGTTCCAACTACATGTATCCATATAGGAGAAAACAGAGTGAAACCTAAAAATGAAAACGGTTACTGCAAAGGAACGGTTTAACCAAGAAGAACTAAATTTGGTGAGCAAAGTGGGATTGGTGTACTGATCATTACCTGCCAGTATCATCAATATTGGGTGAAAAAATGTTTGCTGAGATTTCAGGAAACTCGTAGTTTTTTGGAAGCTTGGCAACCCCATTCAATGAAAGTGATTCTCGTCAGTCTCTGCTTGGGGCTACTTCAGTAGGACACAAACCATAGCGATAGAACCTGGAAGTACATTATTGTGCCAGGTTTCAAAGAGCTAGCACGAACCGTGTTTGATTTAGAGTTCCAACTACATGTATCCATATAGGAGAAAACAGAGTGAAACCTAAACATGAAAACGGTTACTGCAAATGAACGGTTTAACCTAGAAGAAAGAAATTTGGTGAGCCAAGTGGGACTGGTGTACGGATCATTACCAGCCAATATCATCAAGATTGGGTGAAAAAATGTTTGCTGAGATTTCAGGAAACTCGTAGTTTTTTGGAAGCTTGGTAACCCCTTTCAATGAAAGTGATTCTCATCAGTCTCTGCTTGGAGTTACTTCAATGGAACACAAACCATAGCGAGAGAACTTGGAACTACATTATTGTGTCAAGTTTCAAAGAGCTAGCACAAACCGTGTTTGATTTAGAGTTCCAAGTACATGTATCCATATAGGAGAAAACAGAGTGAAACCTAAACATGAAAACGGTTACTGCAAATGAACGTTTTAACCTAGAAAAAGAAATTTGTTGAGCCAAGTGGGACTGGTGTACGGATCATTACCTGCAAGTATCAACAAGATTGGGTGAAAAAATGTTTGCTGAGATTTCAGGAAACTCGTAGTTCTTTGGTACCTTGGCAACCCCTTTCAATGAAAGTGATTCTCGTCAGTCTCTGCTTGGGGCTACTTCAGTAGGACACAAACCATAGCGATAGAACCTCGAACTACATTATTGTGCCAAGTTTCAAAGAGCTAGCACAAACCGTGTTTGATTTAGAGTTCCAACTACATGTATCCATATTGGAGAAAACAGAGTGAAACCTAAACATGAAAACGGTTACTGCAAATGAACGGTTTAACCAAGAAGGATGAAATTTGGTGAGCCAAGTGGGATTGGTGTACTGATCATTACCTGCAACTATCATCAAGATTGGGTGACAAAATGTTTGCTGAGATTTCAGATAACTCGTAGTTTTTTGGAAGCTTGGCAACCCCTTTCAATGAAAGTGATTCTCGTCAGTCTCTGCTTGGGCCCACTTCAATAGGACACAAACCATAGTGATAGAACTTGGAACTACATTCTTGTGCCAAGTTTCAAAGAGCTAGCACAAACCGTGTTTGATTTAGAGTTCCAACTACATGTATCCATATAGGAGAAAACAGAGTGAAACATAAACATGAAAACGGTTTCTGCAAAGGAACGGTTTAACCTAGAAGAACGAAATTTGGTGAGCCAAGTGGGATTGGTGTACTGATCGTTACCTGCCAGTATCATCAAGATTGGGTGAAAAAATGATTGCTGAGATTTCAGGAAACTCGTAGTTTTTTGGAAGCTTGGCAACCCCATTCCATGAAAGTGATTCTCGTCAGTCTCTGCTTGGGTCTACTTCAGTAGGACACAAACCATAGCGATAGAACCTGGAACTACATTATTGTGCCAAGTTTCAAACAGCTAGCACAAACCGTGTTTGATGTAGAGTTCCAACTACATGTATCCATATAGGAGAAAACAGAGTGAAACCTAAAAATGAAAACGGTTACTGCAAAGGAACGGTTTAACCTAGAAGAACGAAATTTGGTGAGCCAAGTGGGATTGGTGTACTGATCATTACCTGCAAGGATCATCAAGATTGGGTGAAAAAATGTTTGCTGAGATTTCAGGAAACTCGTAGTTTTTTGGAAGCTTGGCAACCCCTTTCAATGAAAGTGATCCTTGTCAGTCTCTGCTTGGGGCTACTTCAATAGGACACAAACGATAGCGATAGAACTTGGAACTACATTATTGTGCCAAGTTTCAAAGAGCTAGCACAAACCGTGTTTGATTTAGAGTTCCAACTACATGTATCCATATAGGAGAAAACAGAGTGAAACCTAAAAATGAAAACGGTTACTACAAAGGAACGGTTTAAACAAGAAGAACGAAGTTTGGTGAGCCAAGTGGGATTGGTGTACTGATCATTACCTGCCAGTATCATCAAGATTGGGTGAAAAAATGTTTGCTGAGATTTCAGGAAACTCGTAGTTTTTTGGAAGCTTGGCAACCCCATTCAATGAAAGTGATTCTCGTCAGTCTCTGCTTGGGGCTACTTCAGTAGGACACATACTATAGCGATAGAACCTGGAACTACATTCTTGTGCCAAGTTTCAAAGAGCTAGCACAAACCGTGTTTGATTTAGAGTTCCAACTACATGTATCCATATAGGAGAAAACAGAGTGAAACCTAAACATGAAAACGGTTACTGCAAATGAACGTTTTAACCTAGAAGAAAGAAATTTGGTGAGCCAAGTGGGACTGGTGTACGGATCATTACCTGCAAGAATCATCAAGATTGGGTGAAAAAATGTTCGCTGAGATTTCAGGAAACTCGTAGTTTTTTGGAAGCTTGGCAACCCATTTCAATGAAAGTGATCCTCGTCAGTCTCTGCTTGGGGCTACTTCAATAGGACACAAACCATAGCGATAGAACTTGGAACTACATTCTTGTGCCAAGTTTCAAAGAGCTAGCACAAACCGTGTTTGATTTAGAGTTCCAACTACATGTATCCATATAGGAGAAAACAGAGTGAAACCTAAACATGAAAACGGTTACTGAAAGGAACGGTTTAACCTAGAAGAACGAAATTTGGTGAGCCAAGTGGGATTGGTGTACTGATCATTACCTGCCAGTATCATCAAGATTGGGTGAAAAAATGATTGCTGAGATTTCAGGAAACTCGTAGTTTTTTGGAAGCTTGGCAACCCCATTCAATGAAAGTCATTCTCGTCAGTCTCTGCTTGGGGCTACTTCAGAAGGACACAAACCATAGCGATAGAACCTGGAACTACATTATTGTGCCAAGTTTCAAAGAGCTAGCACAAACCGTGTTTGATTTAGAGTTCCAACTACATGTATCCATATAGGAGAAAACAGAGTGAAACCTAAACATCAAAACGGTTACTGCAAATGAACGGTTTAACCTAGAAGAAAGAAATTTGTTGAGCCAAGTGGGACTGGTGTACGGATCATGGATCATTACCTGCAAGTATCAACAAGATTGTGTGACAAAATGTTTGCTGAGATTTCAGGAAACTCGTAGTTTTTTGGAAGCTTTGCAACCCCTTTCAATGCAAGTGATTCTCGTCAGTCTCTGCTTGGGGCTACTACAATAGGACACAAACCATAGCGATAGAACTTGGAACTACATTCTTGTGCCAAGTTTCAAAGAGCTAACACAAACCGTGTTTGATTTAGAGTTCCAACTACATGTATCCATATAGGAGAAAACAGAGTGAAACCTAAACATGAAAACGGTTACTGCAAAGGAACGGTTTAACCAAGAAGAACGAAATTTGGTGAGCCAAGTGGGATTGGTGTACTGATCATTACCTGCCAGTATTATCAAGATTGGGTGAAAAAATGTTTGCTGTGATTTCAGGAAACTCGTAGTTTTTTGGAAGCTTGGCAACCCCTTTCAATGAAAGTGATTCCCGTCAGTCTCTGCTTGGGGCTACTTCAATAGGACACAAACCATAGCGATAGAACTTGTAACTACATTCTTGTGACAAGTTTCAAAGAGCTAGCACAAACCGTGTTTGATTAAGAGTTCCAACTACATGTATCCATATAGGAGAAAACAGAGTGAAACCTAAAAATGAAAACGGTTACTGCAAAGGAATGGTTTAACCTAGAAGAACGAAATTTGGTGAGCCAAGTGGGATAGGTGTACTGATCATTACTTGCCAGTATCATCAAGATTGAGTATAAAAATGTTTGCTGAGATTTCAGGAAACTCGTAGTTTTTTGGAAGCTTGGCAATCCAATTCAATGAAAGTGATTCTCGTCAGTCTCTACGTGGGGCTACTTCAGTAGGACACAAACCATAGCGATAGAACCTGGAACTACATTATTGTGCCAAGTTTCAAAGAGCTAGCACAAACCGTGTTTGATTTAGAGTTCCAACTACATGTATCCATATAGGAGAAAACAGAGTGAAACCTAAACATGAAAACGGTTACTGCAAATGAACGGTTTAACCAAGAGGAACGAAATTTGGTGAGCCAAGTGGGATTGGTGTACTGATAATTACCTGCAAGTATCATCAAGATTGGGTGAAAAAATATTTGCTGAGATTTCAGGGTACTCGTAGTATTTGGAAAGGTTGGCAACCCCATTCAATGAAAGTGATTCTCGTCAGTCTCTGCTTGGGGCTACTTCAGTAGGACACAAAACATCGCGATAGAACCTGGAAGTACATTATTGTGCCAAGTTTCAAAGAGCTAGCACAAACCGTGTTTGATTTAGAGTTCCAACTACATGTATCCATATAGGAGAAAACAGAGTGAAATCTAAAAATGAAAACGGTTACTGCAAAGGAACGGTTTAACCTAGAAGAAAGAAATTTGTTGAGCCAAGTGGGACTGGTGTACGGATCATTACCTGCAAGTATCAACAAGATTGGGTGAAAAAATGTTTGCTGAGATTTCAGGAAACTCGTAGTTTTTTGGTAGCTTGGCAACCCCTTTCAATGGAAGTGATTCTCATCAGTCTCTGCTTGGTGCTACTACAATAGGACACAAACCATAGCGATAGAACTTGGAACTACATTCTTGTGCCAAGTTTCAAAGAGCTAACACAAACCGTGTTTGATTTAGAGTTCCAAGTACATGTATCCATATAGGAGAAAACAGAGTGAAACCTAAACATGAAAACGGTTACTGCAAAGGAACGGTTTAACCTAGAAGAACGAAATTTGGTGAGCCAAGTGGGATTGGTGTACTGATCATTACCTGCCAGTATCATCAAGATTGGGTGAAAAAATGTTTGCTGAGATTTCAGGAAACTCGTAGGTTTTTGGAAGCTTGGCAACCCCATTCAATGAAAGTGATTCTCGTCAGTCTCTGCTTGGGGCTACTTCAGTAGGACACAAACCATAGCGATAGAACCTGGAAGTACATTATTGTGCCAGGTTTCAAAGAGCTAGCACGAACCGTGTTTGATTTAGAGTTCCAACTACATGTATCCATATAGGAGAAAACAGAGTGAAACCTAAACATGAAAACGGTTACTGCAAATGAACGGTTTAACCTAGAAGAAAGAAATTTGGTGAGCCAAGTGGGACTGGTGTACGGATCATTACCAGCCAATATCATCAAGATTGGGTGAAAAAATGTTTGCTGAGATTTCAGGAAACTCGTAGTTTTTTGGAAGCTTGGTAACCCCTTTCAATGAAAGTGATTCTCATCAGTCTCTGCTTGGAGTTACTTCAATGGAACACAAACCATAGCGATAGAACTTGGAACTACATTATTGTGTCAAGTTTCAAAGAGCTAGCACAAACCGTGTTTGATTTAGAGTTCCAAGTACATGTATCCATATAGGAGAAAACAGAGTGAAACCTAAACATGAAAACGGTTACTGCAAATGAACGGTTTAACCTAGAAGAAAGAAATTTGTTGAGCCAAGTGGGACTGGTGTACGGATCATTACCTGCAAGTATCAACAAGATTGGGTGAAAAAATGTTTGCTGAGATTTCAGGAAACTCGTAGTTTTTTGGTACCTTGGCAACCCCTTTCAATGAAAGTGATTCTCGTCAGTCTCTGCTTGGGGCTACTTCAGTAGGACACAAACCATAGCGATAGAACCTCGAACTACATTATTGTGCCAAGTTTCAAAGAGCTAGCACAAACCGTGTTTGATTTAGAGTTCCAACTACATGTATCCATATTGGAGAAAACAGAGTGAAACCTAAACATGAAAACGGTTACTGCAAATGAACGGTTTAACCAAGAAGGATGAAATTTGGTGAGCCAAGTGGGATTGGTGTACTGATCATTACCTGCAACTATCATCAAGATTGGGTGACAAAATGTTTGCTGAGATTTCAGATAACTCGTAGTTTTTTGGAAGCTTGGCAACCCCTTTCAATGAAAGTGATTCTCGTCAGTCTCTGCTTGGGCCCACTTCAATAGGACACAAACCATAGTGATAGAACTTGGAACTACATTCTTGTGCCAAGTTTCAAAGAGCTAGCACAAACCGTGTTTGATTTAGAGTTCCAACTACATGTATCCATATAGGAGAAAACAGACTGAAACCTAAACATGAAAACGGTTACTGCAAAGGAACGGTTTAACCTAGAAGAACGAAATTTGGTGAGCCAAGTGGGATTGGTGTACTGATCGTTACCTGCCAGTATCATCAAGATTGGGTGAAAAAATGATTGCTGAGATTTCAGGAAACTCGTAGTTTTTTGGAAGCTTGGCAACCCCATTCCATGAAAGTGATTCTCGTCAGTCTCTGCTTGGGTCTACTTCAGTAGGACACAAACCATAGCGATAGAACCTGGAACTACATTATTGTGCCAAGTTTCAAACAGCTAGCACAAACCGTGTTTGATGTAGAGTTCCAACTACATGTATCCATATAGGAGAAAACAGAGTGAAACCTAAAAATGAAAACGGTTACTGCAAAGGAACGGTTTAACCTAGAAGAACGAAATTTGGTGAGCCAAGTGGGATTGGTGTACTGATAATTACCTGCAAGTATCATCAAGATTGGGTGAAAAAATGATTGCTGAGATTTCAGGAAACTCGTAGTTTTTTGGAAGCTTGGCAACCCCATTCCATGAAAGTGATTCTCGTCAGTCTCTGCTTGGGTCTACTTCAGTAGGACACAAACCATAGCGATAGAACCTGGAACTACATTATTGTGCCAAGTTTCAAACAGCTAGCACAAACCGTGTTTGATGTAGAGTTCCAACTACATGTATCCATATAGGAGAAAACAGAGTGAAACCTAAAAATGAAAACGGTTACTGCAAAGGAACGGTTTAACCTAGAAGAACGAAATTTGGTGAGCCAAGTGGGATTGGTGTACTGATCATTACCTGCCAGTATCATCAAGATTGAGTGAAAAAATGTTTGCTGATATTTCAGGAAACTCGTAGTTTTTTGGTACCTTGGCAACCCCTTTCAATGAAAGTGATTCTCGTCAGTCTCTGCTTGGGGCTACTTCAGTAGGACACAAACCATAGCGATAGAACCTGGAACTACATTATTGTGCCAAGTTTCAAAGAGCTAGCACAAACCGTGTTTGATTTAGAGTTCCAACTACATGTATCCATATAGGAGAAAACAGAGTGAAACCTAAACATGAAAACGGTTACTGCAAATGAACGTTTTAACCTAGAAGAAAGAAATTTGGTGAGCCAAGTGGGACTGGTGTACGGATCATTACCTGCAAGGATCATCAAGATTGGGGTGAAAAAATGTTTGCTGAGATTTCAGGAAACTCGTAGTTTTTTGGAAGCTTGGCAAGCCCTTTCAATGAAAGTGATCCTTGTCAGTCTCTGCTTGGGGCTACTTCAATAGGACACAAACGATAGCGATAGAACTTGGAACTACATTATTGTGCCAAGTTTCAAAGAGCTAGCACAAACCGTGTTTGATTTAGAGTTCCAACTACATGTATCCATATAGGAGAAAACAGAGTGAAACCTAAACATGAAAACGGTTACTGCAAAGGAACGGTTTAACCTAGAAGAAAGAAATTTGGTGAGCCAAGTGGGATTGGTGTACTGATCATTACCTGCAAGTATCATCAAGATTGGGTGAAAAAATGTTTGCTGAGATTTCAGGAAACTCCTAGTTTTTTGGAAGCTTGGCAACCCCTTTCAATGAAAGTGATCCTCGTCAGTCTCTGCTTGGGGCTACTTCAATAGGACACAAACCATAGCTATAAAACTTGGAACTACACTATTGTGCCAAGTTTCAAAGAGCTAGCACAAACCGTGTTTGATTTAGAGTTCCAACTACATGTATCCATATAGGAGAAAACAGAGTGAAACCTAAAAATGAAAACGGTTACTACACAGGAACGGTTTAACCATGATGAACGAAATTTGGTGAGCCAAGTGGGATTGGTGCACTGATCATGACCTGACAGTATTATCAAGATTGGGTGAAAAAATGTTTGCTGAGATTTCAGGAAACTCGTAGTTTTTTGGAAGCTTGGCAACCCCATTCAATGAAAGTGATTCTCGTCAGTCTCTGCTTGGGGCTACTTCAGAAGGACACAAACCATAGCGATCGAACCTGGAACTACATTATTGTGCCAAGTTTCAAAGAGCTAGCACAAACCGTGTTTGATTTAGAGTTCCAACTACATGTATCCATATAGGAGAAAACAGAGTGAAACCTAAACATGAAAACGGTTACTGCAAATGAACGGTTTAACCTAGAAGAAAGAAATTTGTTGAGCCAAGTGGGACTGGTGTACGGATCATGGATCATTACCTGCAAGTATCAACAAGATTGGGTGACAAAATGTTTGCTGAGATTTCAGGAAACTCGTAGTTTTTTGGAAGCTTTTGCAACCCCTTTCAATGAAAGTGATTCTCGTCAGTCTCTGCTTGGGGCTACTACAATAGGACACAAACCATAGCGATACAACTTGGAACTACATTCTTGTGCCAAGTTTCAAAGAGCTAACACAAACCGTGTTTGATTTAGAGTTCCAACTACATGTATCCATATAGGAGAAAACAGAGTGAAACCTAAACATGAAAACGGTTACTGCAAAGGAACGGTTTAACCAAGAAGAACGAAATTTGGTGAGCCAAGTGGGATTGGTGTACTGATCATTACCTGCAAGTATCATCAAGATTGGGTTAAAAAATATTTGCTGAGATTTCAGGGTACCCGTAGAATTGGAAAGGTTGGCAACCCCATTCAATGAAAGTGATTCTTGTCAGTCTCTGCTTGGGGCTACTTCAGTAGGACACAAACCATCGCGATAGAACCTGGAAGTACATTATTGTGCCAAGTTTCAAAGTGCTAGCACAAACCGTGTTTCATTTAGAGTTCCAACTACATGTATCCATATAGGAGAAAACGAGTGAAACCTAAACATGAAAACGGTTACTGCAAATGAACGGTTTAACCTAGAAGAAAGAAATTTGGTGAGCCAAGTGGGACTGGTGTACGGATCATTACCTGCAAGTATCATCAAGATTGGGTGAAAAAATGTTTGCTGAGATTTCAGGAAACTCGAAGTTTTTTGGAAGCTTGGCAACCCCTTTCAATGTAAGTGATTCTCGTCAGTCTGTGCTTGGGGCTACTTCAATAGGTCACAAACCATAGCGATAGACCCTGGAACTACATTATTGTGCCAAGTTTCAAAGGGCTAGCACAACCCGTGTTTGATTTAGAGTTCCAACTACATGTATCCATATTGGAGAAAACAGAGTGAAACCTAAAAATGTAAACGGTTACTGCAAAGGAACGGTTTAAACCTAGAAGAACGAAATTTGGTGAGCCAAGGGGGATTGGTGTCCTGATCATTACCTGCAAGTATCATCAAGATTGGGTGAAAAAATGTTTGCTGAGATTTCAGGAAACTCGTAGTTTTTGGAAGCTTGGCATCCCCATTCAATGAAAGTGATTCTCGTCAGTCTTTGCTTGGGGCTACTTCAGTAGGACACAAACCATAGCGATAGACCCTGGAAATACATTATTGTGCCAAGTTTCAAAGAGCTAGCACAAACCGTGTTTGATTTAGAGTTCCAACTACATGTATCCATATAGGAGAAAACAGAGTGAAACCTAAACATGAAAACGGTTACTGCAAATGAACGGTTTAACCTAGAAGAAAGAAATTTGGTGAGCCAAGTGGGACTGGTGTACGGATCATTACCTGCAAGTATCATCAAGATTGGGTGAAAAAAATGTTTGCTGAGATTTCAAGAAACTCGTAGTTTTTTGGAAGCTTGGCAACCCCTTTCAATGAAAGTGATTCTCCTCAGTCTCTGCTTGGGGCTACTACAATAGGACACAAACCATAGCGATAGAACTTGGAACTACATTCTTGTGCCAAGTTTCAAAGAGCTAACACAAACCGTGTTTGATTTAGAGTTCCAACTACATGTATCCATATAGGAGAAAACAGAGTGAAACCTAAACATGAAAACGGTTACTGCAAAGGAACGGTTTAACCAAGAAGAACGAAATTTGGTGAGCCAAGTGGGATTGGTGTACTGATCATTACCTGCCAGTATTATCAAGATTGGGTGAAAAAATGTTTGCTGTGATTTCAGGAAACTCGTAGTTTTTTGGAAGCTTGGTAACCCCTTTCAATGAAAGTGATTCTCGTCAGTCTCTGCTTGGGGCTACTTCAATAGGACACAAACCATAGCGATAGAACTTGGAACTACATTCTTGTGCCAAGTTTCAAAGAGCTAGCACAAACCGTGTTTGATTTAGAGTTCCAACTATATGTATCCATATAGGAGAAAACAGAGTGAAACCTAAACATGAAAACGGTTACTGCAACGGAACGGTTTAACCAAGAAGAACGAAATTTGGTGAGCCAAGTGGGAATGGTGTACTGATCATTACCTGCAAGTATCATCAAGATTGGGTGAAAAAATATTTGCTGAGATTTCAGGGTACTCGTAGTATTTGGAAAGGTTGGCAACCCCATTCAATGAAAGTGATTCTCGTCAGTCTCTGCTTGGGGCTACTTCAGTAGGACACAAACCATAGCGATAGAACCTGGAACTACATTCTTGTGCCAAGTTTCAAAGAGCTAGCACAAACCGTGTTTGATTTAGAGTTCCAACTACATGTATCCATATAGGAGAAAACAGAGTGAAACCTAAACATGAAAACGGTTACTGCAAATGAACGTTTTAACCTAGAAGAAAGAAATTTGGTGAGCCAAGTGGGACTGGTGTACGGATCATTACCTGCAAGGATCATCAAGATTGGGTGAAAAAAATGTTTGCTGAGATTTCAGGAAACTCGTAGTTTTTTGGAAGCTTGGCAACCCCTTTCAATGAAAGTGATCCTTGTCAGTCTCTGCTTGGGACTACTTCAATAGGACACAAACGATAGCGATAGAACTTGGAACTACATTATTGTGCCAAGTTTCAAAGAGCTAGCACAAACCGTGTTTGATTTAGAGTTCCAACTACATGTATCCATATTGGAGAAAACAGAGTGAAACCTAAACATGAAAACGGTTACTGCAAAGGAACGGTTTAACCTAGAAGAAAGAAATTTGGTGAGCCAAGTGGGATTGGTGTACTGATCATTACCTGCAAGTATCATCAAGATTGGGTGAAAAAATGTTTGCTGAGATTTCAGGAAACTCGTAGTTTTTTGGAAGCTTGGCAACCCCTTTCAATGAAAGTGATCCTCGTCAGTCTCTGCTTGGGGCTACTTCAATAGGACACAAACCATAGCGATAGAACTTGGAACTACATTCTTGTGCCAAGTTTCAAAGAGCTAGCACAAACCGTGTTTGATTTAGAGTTCCAACTACATGTATCCATATAGGAGAAAACAGAGTGAAACATAAAAATGAAAACGGTTACTACACAGGAACGGTTTAACCATGATGAACGAAATTTGGTGAGCCAAGTGGGATTGGTGCACTGATCATGACCTGACAGTATTATCAAGATTGGGTGAAAAAATGTTTGCTGAGATTTCAGGAAACTCGTAGTTTTTTGGAAGCGTGGCAACCCCTTTCAATGAAAGTGATTCTCGTCAGTCTCTGCTTGGGGCTACTTCAGTAGGACAGAAACCATAGCGATAGAACTTGGAACTACATTATTGTGCCAAGTTTCAAAGAGCTAGCACAAACCGTGTTTGATTTAGAGTTCCAACTACATGTATCCATATAGGAGAAAACAGAGTGAAACCTAAACATGAAAACGGTTACTGCAAAGGAACGGTTTAACCTAGAAGAACGAAATTTGGTGAGCCAAGTGGGATTGGTGTACTGATCATTACCTGCCAGTATCATCAAGATTGGGTGAAAAAATGTTTGCTGAGATTTCAGGAAACTCGTAGTTTTTTGGAAGCTTGGCAACCCCATTCAATGAAAGTGATTCTCGTCAGTCTCTGCTTGGGGCTACTTCAGAAGGACACAAACCATAGCGATAGAACCTGGAACTACATTATTGTGCCAAGTTTCAAAGAGCTAGCACAAACCGTGTTTGATTTAGAGTTCCAACTACATGTATCCATATAGGAGAAAACAGAGTGAAACCTAAACATGAAAACGGTTACTGCAAATGAACGGTTTAACCTAGAAGAAAGAAATTTGTTGAGCCAAGTGGGACTGGTGTACGGATCATTACCTGCAAGTATCATCAAGATTGGGTGAAAAAATATTTGCTGAGATTTCAGGGTACCCGTAGAATTTGGAAAGGTTGGCAACCCCATTCAATGAAAGTGATTCTTGTCAGTCTCTGCTTGGGGCTACTTCAGTAGGACACAAACCATCGCGATAGAACCTGGAAGTACATTATTGTGCCAAGTTTCAAAGAGCTAGCACAAACCGTGTTTCATTTAGAGTTCCAACTACATGTATCCATATAGGAGAAAACGAGTGAAACCTAAACATGAAAACGGTTACTGCAAATGAACGGTTTAACCTAGAAGAAAGAAATTCGGTGAGCCAAGTGGGACTGGTGTACGGATCATTACCTGCAAGTATCATCAAGATTGGGTGAAAAAATGTTTGCTGAGATTTCAGGAAACTCGAAGTTTTTTGGAAGCTTGGCAACCCCTTTCAATGTAAGTGATTCTCGTCAGTCTCTGCGTGGGGCTACTTCAATAGGTCACAAACCATAGCGATAGACCCTGGAAGTACATTATTGTGCCAAGTTTCAAAGGGCTAGCACAAACCGTGTTTGATTTAGAGTTCCAACTACATGTATCCATATTGGAGAAAACAGAGTGAAACCTAAAAATGTAAACGGTTACTGCAAAGGAACGGTTTAACCTAGAAGAACGAAATTTGGTGAGCCAAGTGGGATTGGTGTACTGATCATTACCTGCAAGTATCATCAAGATTGGGTGAAAAAATGTTTGCTGAGATTTCAGGAAACTCGTAGTTTTTGGAAGCTTGGCAACCACATTCAATGAAAGTGATTCTCGTCAGTCTCTGCTTGGGGCTACTTCAGTAGGACACAAACCATAGCGATAGAACCTGGAACTACATTATTGTGCCAAGTTTCAAAGAGCTAGCACAAACCGTGTTTGATTTAGAGTTCCAAATACATGTATCCATATAGGAGAAAACAGAGTGAAACCTATACATGAAAACGGTTACTGCAAATGAACGGTTTATCCTAGAAGAAAGAAATTTGGTGAGCCAAGTGGGACTGGTGTACGGATCATTACCTGCAAGTATCATCAAGATTGGGTGAAAAAATATTTGCTGAGATTTCAGGAAACTCGTAGTTTTTTGGAAGCTTGGCAACCCCATTCAATGAAAGTGATTCTCGTCAGTCTCTGCTTGGGGCTACTTCAGTAGGACACATACTATAGCGATAGAACCTGGAACTACATTCTTGTGCCAAGTTTCAAAGAGCTAGCACAAACCGTGTTTGATTTAGAGTTCCAACTACATGTATCCATATAGGAGAAAACAGAGTGAAACCTAAACATGAAAACGGTAACTGCAAAGGAACGGTTTAACCTAGAAGAAAGAAATTTGGTGAGCCAAGTGGGACTGGTGTACGGATCATTACCTGCAAGAATCATCAAGATTGGGTGAAAAAATGTTTGCTGAGATTTCAGGAAACTCGTAGTTTTTTGGAAGCTTGGCAACCCCTTTCAATGAAAGTGATCCTCGTCAGTCTCTGCTTGGGGCTACTTCAATAGGACACAAACCATAGCGATAGAACTTGGAAACTACATTCTTGTGCCAAGTTTCAAAGA
Organism: Urocitellus parryii; assembly: GCF_045843805.1. Taxonomy (NCBI): domain Eukaryota; kingdom Metazoa; phylum Chordata; class Mammalia; order Rodentia; family Sciuridae; genus Urocitellus; species Urocitellus parryii. The sequence continues at coordinate 132,996 of NW_027553998.1, read as the reverse complement.
GCTAGCACAAACCGTGTTTGATTTAGAGTTCCAACTACATGTATCCATATAGGAGAAAACAGAGTGAAACCTAAACATGAAAACGGTTACTGAAAGGAACGGTTTAACCTAGAAGAACGAAATTTGGTGAGCCAAGTGGGATTGGTGTACTGATCATTACCTGCCAGTATCATCAAGATTGGGAGAAAAAATGATTGCTGAGACTTCAGGAAACTCGTAGTTTTTTGGAACCTTGGCAACCCCATTCAATGAAAGTGATTCTCGTCAGTCTCTGCTTGGGGCTACTTCAGAAGGACACAAACCATAGCGATAGACCTTGGAACTACATTATTGTGCCAAGTTTCAAAGAGCTAGCACAAACCGTGTTTGATTTAGAGTTCCAACTACATGTATCCATATAGGAGAAAACAGAGTGAAACCTAAACATGAAAACGGTTACTGCAAATGAACGGTTTAACCTAGAAGAAAGAAATTTGTTGAGCCAAGTGGGACTGGTGTACGGATCATGGATCATTACCTGAAGTATCAACAAGATTGTGTGACAAAATGTTTGCTGAGATTTCAGGAAACTCGTAGTTTTTTGGAAGCTTTGCAACCCCTTTCAATGCAAGTGATTCTCGTCAGTCTCTGCTTGGGGCTACTACAATAGGACACAAACCATAGCGATAGAACTTGGAACTACATTCTTGTGCCAAGTTTCAAAGAGGTAACAAACCGTGTTTGATTTAGAATTCCAACTGCATGTATCCATATAGGAGAAAACAGAGTGAAACCTAAATATGAAAACGGTTACTGCAAAGGAACGGTTTAACCTAGAAGAACGAAATTTGGTGAGCCAAGTGGGATTGGTGTACTGATCATTACCTGCCAGTATTATCAAGATTGGGTGAAAAAATGTTTGCTGTGATTTCAGGAAACTCGTAGTTTTTTGGAAGCTTGGTAACCCCTTTCAATGAAAGTGATTCTCATCAGTCTCTGCTTGGAGTTACTTCAATGGAACACAAACCATAGCGATAGAACTTGGAACTACATTATTGTGTCAAGTTTCAAAGAGCTAGCACAAACCGTGTTTGATTTAGAGTTCCAAGTACATGTATCCATATAGGAGAAAACAGAGTGAAACCTAAACATGAAAACGGTTACTGCAAATGAACGGTTTAACCTAGAAGAAAGAAATTTGTTGAGCCAAGTGGGACTGGTGTACGGATCATTACCTGCAAGTATCAACAAGATTGGGTGAAAAAATGTTTGCTGAGATTTCAGGAAACTCGTAGTTTTTTGGAAGCTTGGCAACCCCATTCAATGAAAGTGATTCTCGTCAGTCTCTGCTTGGGGCTACTTCAGTAGGACACATACTATAGCGATAGAACCTGGAACTACATTCTTGTGCCAAGTTTCAAAGAGCTAGCACAAACCGTGTTTGATTTAGAGTTCCAACTACATGTATCCATATAGGAGAAAACAGAGTGAAACCTAAACATGAAAACGGTTACTGCAAATGAACGGTTTAACCTAGAAGAACGAAATTTGGTGAGCCAAGTGGGACTGGTGTACGGATCATTACCTGCAAGAATCATCAAGATTGGGTGAAAAAATGTTTGCTGAGATTTCAGGAAACTCGTAGTTTTTTGGAAGCTTGGCAACCCCTTTCAATGAAAGTGATCCTCGTCAGTCTCTGCTTGGGGCTACTTCAATAGGACACAAACCATAGCGATAGAACTTGGAACTACATTCTTGTGCCAAGTTTCAAAGAGCTAGCACAAACCGTGTTTGATTTAGAGTTCCAACTACTTTTATCCATATAGGAGAAAACAGAGTGAAACCTAAACATGAACACGGTTACTGCAAAGGAACTGTTTAACCAAGAAGAACGAAATTTGGTGAGCCAAGTGGGATTGGTGTACTGATCATTACCTGCCAGTATTATCAAGATTGGGTGAAAAAATGTTTGCTGTGATTTCAGGAAACTCGTAGTTTTTTGGAAGCTTGGCAACCCCCTTCAATGAAAGTGATTCCCGTCAGTCTCTGCTTGGGGCTACTTCAATAGGACACAAACCATAGCGATAGAACTTGGAACTACATTCTTGTGACAAGTTTCAAAGAGCTAGCACAAACCGTGTTTGATTTAGAGTTCCAACTACATGTATCCATATAGGAGAAAACAGAGTGAAACCTAAAAATGAAAACGGTTACTGCAAAGGAACGGTTTAACCTAGAAGAACGAAATTTGGTGAGCCAAGTGGGATTGGTGTACTGATCATTACTTGCCAGTATCATCAAGATTGAGTGAAAAAATGTTTGCTGAGATTTCAGGAAACTCGTAGTTTTTTGGAAGCTTGGCAAACCAATTCAATGAAAGTGATTCTCGTCAGTCTCTACGTGGGGCTACTTCAGTAGGACACAAACCATAGCGATAGAACCTGGAACTACATTATTGTGCCAAGTTTCAAAGAGCTAGCACAAACCGTGTTTGATTTAGAGTTCCAACTACATGTATCCATATAGGAGATAACAGAGTGAAACCTAAACATGAAAACTGTTACTTCAAAGGAACGGTTTAACCTAGAAGAACGAAATTTGTTGAGCCAAGTGGGATTGGTGTACTGATCATTACCTGCCAGTATCATCAATATTGGGTGAAAAAATGTTTGCTGAGATTTCAGGAAACTCGTAGTTTTTTGGAAGCTTGGCAACCCCATTCAATGAAAGTGATTCTCATCAGTCTCTGCTTGGGGCTATTTCAGTAGGACACAAACCAGAGCGATAGAACCTGGAAGTACATTATTGTGCCAGTTTTAAAAGAGCTAGCACAAACCGTGTTTCATTTAGAGTTCCAACTACATGTATCCATATAGGAGAAAACAGAGTGAAACCTAAACATGAAAACGGTTACTGCAAATGAACGGTTTAACCTAGAAGAAAGAAATTTGGTGAGCCAAGTGGGACTGGTGTATGGATCATTACCAGCCAATATCATCAAGATTGTTTGAAAAAATGTTTGCTGAGATTTCAGGAAACTCGTAGTTTTTTGGAAGCTTGGTAACCCCTTTCAATGAAAGTGATTCTCATCAGTCTCTGCTTGGAGTTACTTCAATGGAACACAAACCATAGCGATAGAACTTGGAACTACATTATTGTGTCAAGTTTCAAAGAGCTAGCACAAACCGTGTTTGATTTAGAGTTCCAAGTACATGTATCCATATAGGAGAAAACAGAGTGAAACCTAAAAATGAAAACGGTTACTGCAAATGAACGGTTTAACCTAGAAGAAAGAAATTTGTTGAGCCAAGTGGGACTGGTGTACGGATCATTACCTGCAAGTATCAACAAGATTGGGTGAAAAAATGTTTGCTGAGATTTCAGGAAACTCGTAGTTTTTTGGTACCTTGGCAAACCCCTTTCAATGAAAGTGATTCTCGTCAGTCTCTGCTTGGGGCTACTTCAGTAGGACACAAACCATAGCGATAGAACCTCGAACTACATTATTGTGCCAAGTTTCAAAGAGGTAGCACAAACCGTGTTTGATTTAGAGTTCCAACTACATGTATCCATATTGGAGAAAACAGAGTGAAACCTAAACATGAAAACGGTTACTGCAAATGAACGGTTTAACCAAGAAGGATGAAATTTGGTGAGCCAAGTGGGATTGGTGTACTGATCATTACCTGCAACTATCATCAAGATTGGGTGACAAAATGTTTGCTGAGATTTCAGATAACTCGTAGTTTTTTGGAAGCTTGGCAACCCCTTTCAATGAAAGTGATTCTCGTCAGTCTCTGCTTGGGCCCACTTCAATAGGACACAAACCATAGTGATAGAACTTGGAACTACATTCTTGTGCCAAGTTTCAAAGAGCTAGCACAAACCGTGTTTGATTTAGAGTTCCAACTACATGTATCCATTTAGGAGAAAACAGACTGAAACCTAAACATGAAAACGGTTACTGCAAAGGAACGGTTTAACCTAGAAGAACGAAATTTGGTGAGCCAAGTGGGATTGGTGTACTGATCGTTACCTGCCAGTATCATCAAGATTGGGTGAAAAAATGATTGCTGAGATTTCAGGAAACTCGTAGTTTTTTGGAAGCTTGGCAACCCCATTCCATGAAACTGATTTTCGTCAGTCTCTGCTTGGGTCTACTTCAGTAGGACACAAACCATAGCGATAGAACCTGGAACTACATTATTGTGCCAAGTTTCAAACAGCTAGCACAAACCGTGTTTGATGTAGAGTTCCAAATACATGTATCCATATAGGAGAAAACAGAGTGAAACCTAAAAATGAAAACGGTTACTGCAAAGGAACGGTTTAACCTAGAAGAACGAAATTTGGTGAGCCAAGTGGGATTGGTGTACTGATCATTACTTGCCAGTATCATCAAGATTGAGTGAAAAAATGTTTGCTGAGATTTCAGGAAACTCGTAGTTTTTTGGAAGCTTGGCAAACCAATTCAATGAAAGTGATTCTCGTCAGTCTCTACGTGGGGCTACTTCAGTAGGACACAAACCATAGCGATAGAACCTGGAACTACATTATTGTGCCAAGTTTCAAAGAGCTAGCACAAACCGTGTTTGATTTAGAGTTCCAACTACATGTATCCATATAGGAGAAAACAGAGTGAAACCTAAACATGAAAACGGTTACTGCAAATGAACGGTTTAACCAAGAAGAACGAAATTTGGTGAGCCAAGTGGGATTGGTGTACTGATAATTACCTGCAAGTATCATCAAGATTGGGTGAAAAAATATTTGCTGAGATGTCAGGGTACTCGTAGTATTTGGAAAGGTTGGCAACCCCATTCAATGAAAGTGATTCTCGTCAGTCTCTGCTTGGGGCTACTTCAGTAGGACACAAAACATCGCGATAGAACCTGGAAGTACATTATTGTGCCAAGTTTCAAAGAGCTAGCACAAACCGTGTTTGATTTAGAGTTCCAACTACATGTATCCATATAGGAGAAAACAGAGTGAAATCTAAACATGAAAACGGTTACTGCAAAGGAACGGTTTAACCTAGAAGAAAGAAATTTGTTGAGCCAAGTGGGACTGGTGTACGGATCATTACCTGCAAGTATCAACAAGATTGGGTGAAAAAATGTTTGCTGAGATTTCAGGAAACTCGTAGTTTTTTGGTAGCTTGGCAACCCCTTTCAATGGAAGTGATTCTCATCAGTCTCTGCTTGGTGCTACTACAATAGGACACAAACCATAGCGATAGAACTTGGAACTACATTCTTGTGCCAAGTTTCAAAGAGCTAACACAAACCGTGTTTGATTTATAGTTCCAACTACATGTATCCATATAGGAGAAAACAGAGTGAAACCTAAACATGAAAACGGTTACTGCAAAGGAACGGTTTAACATAGAAGAACGAAATTTGGTGAGCCAAGTGGGATTGGTGTACTGATCATTACCTGCCAGTATCATCAAGATTGGGTGAAAAAATGTTTGCTGAGATTTCAGGAAACTCGTAGTTTTTTGGAAGCTTGGCAACCCCATTCAATGAAAGTGATTCTCGTCAGTCTCTGCTTGGGGCTACTTCAGTAGGACACAAACCATAGCAATAGACCCTTGAACTACATTATTGTGCCAAGTTTCAAAGAGCTAGCACAAACCGTGTTTGATTTAGAGTTCCAACTACATGTATCCATATAGGAGAAACCAGAGTGAAACCTAAACATGAAAACGGTTACTGCAAATGAACGGTTTAACCTAGAAGAAAGAAATTTGGTGAGCCAAGTGGGACTGGTGTACGGATCATTACCTGCAAGTATCATCAAGATTGGGTGAAAAAATGTTTGCTGAGATTTCAGGAAACTCGTAGTTTTTTGGAAGCTTGGCAACCCCTTTCAATGAAAGTGATTCTCCTCAGTCTCTGCTTGGGGCTACTTCAATAGGACACAAAGCATAGCGATAGACCTTGGAACTACACTATTGTGCCAAGTTTCAAAGAGCTAGCACAAACCGTGTTTGATTTAGAGTTCCAACTACATGTATCCATATAGGAGAAAACAGAGTGAAACCTAAAAATGAAAACGGTTACTGCAAAGGAACGGTTTAACCAAGAAGAACGAAATTTGGTGAGCAAAGTGGGATTGGTGTACTGATCATTACCTGCCAGTATCATCAATATTGGGTGAAAAAATGTTTGCTGAGATTTCAGGAAACTCGTAGTTTTTTGGAAGCTTGGCAACCCCATTCAATGAAAGTGATTCTCATCAGTCTCTGCTTGGGGCTACTTCAGTAGGACACAAACCAGAGCGATAGAACCTGGAAGTACATTATTGTGCCAGGTTTCAAAGAGCTAGCACAAACCGTGTTTCATTTAGAGTTCCAACTACATGTATCCATATAGGAGAAAACAGAGTGAAACCTAAACATGAAAACGGTTACTGCAAATGAACGGTTTAACCTAGAAGAAAGAAATTTGGTGAGCCAAGTGGGACTGGTGTATGGATCATTACCAGCCAATATCATCAAGATTGGGTGAAAAAATGTTTGCTGAGATTTCAGGAAACTCGTAGTTTTTTGGAAGCTTGGTAACCCCTTTCAATGAAAGTGATTCTCATCAGTCTCTGCTTGGAGTTACTTCAATGGAACACAAACCATAGCGATAGAACTTGGAACTACATTATTGTGTCAAGTTTCAAAGAGCTAGCACAAACCGTGTTTGATTTAGAGTTCCAAGTACATGTATCCATATAGGAGAAAACAGAGTGAAACCTAAAAATGAAAACGGTTACTGCAAATGAACGGTTTAACCTAGAAGAAAGAAATTTGTTGAGGCAAGTGGGACTGGTGTACGGATCATTACCTGCAAGTATCAACAAGATTGGGTGAAAAAATGTTTGCTGAGATTTCAGGAAACTCGTAGTTTTTTGGTACCTTGGCAACCCCTTTCAATGAAAGTGATTCTCGTCAGTCTCTGCTTGGGGCTACTTCAGTAGGACACAAACCATAGCGATAGAACCTCGAACTACATTATTGTGCCAAGTTTCAAAGAGGTAGCACAAACCGTGTTTGATTTAGAGTTCCAACTACATGTATCCATATTGGAGAAAACAGAGTGAAACCTAAACATGAAAACGGTTACTGCAAATGAACGGTTTAACCAAGAAGGATGAAATTTGGTGAGCCAAGTGGGATTGGTGTACTGATCATTACCTGCAACTATCATCAAGATTGGGTGACAAAATGTTTGCTGAGATTTCAGATAACTCGTAGTTTTTTGGAAGCTTGGCAACCCCTTTCAATGAAAGTGATCCTCGTCAGTCTCTGCTTGTGGCTACTTAAATAGGACACAAACCATAGCGATAGAACTTCGAACTACATTCTTGTGCCAAGTTTCAAAGAGCTAGCACAAACCGTGTTTGATTTAGAGTTCCAACTACTTTTATCCATATAGGAGAAAACAGAGTGAAACCTAAACATGCAAACGGTTACTGAAAGGAACGGTTTAACCTAGAAGAACGAAATTTGGTGAGCCAAGTGGGATTGGTGTACTGATCATTACCTGCCAGTATCATCAAGATTGGGAGAAAAAATGATTGCTGAAATTTCAGGAAACTCGTAGTTTTTTGGAAGCTTGGCAACCCCATTCAATGAAAGTGATTCTCGTCAGTCTCTGCTTGGGGCTACTTCAGAAGGACACAAACCAGAGCGATAGAACCTGGAACTACATTATTGTGCCAAGTTTCAAAGAGCTAGCACAAACCGTGTTTGATTTAGAGTTCCAACTACATGTATCCATATAGGAGAAAACAGAGTGAAACCTAAACATGAAAACGGTTACTGCAAATGAACGGTTTAACCTAGAAGAAAGAAATTTGTTGAGCCAAGTGGGACTGGTGTACGGATCATGGATCATTACCTGCAAGTATCAACAAGATTGTGTGACAAAATGTTTGCTGAGATTTCAGGAAACTCGTAGTTTTTTGGAAGCTTTGCAACCCCTTTCAATGCAAGTGATTCTCGTCAGTCTCTGCTTGGGGCTACTACAATAGGACACAAACCATAGCGATAGAACTTGGAACTACATTCTTGTGCCAAGTTTCAAAGAGCTAACACAAACCGTGTTTGATTTAGAGTTCCAACTACATGTATCCATATAGGAGAAAACAGAGTGAAACCTAAACATGAACACGGTTACTGCAAAGGAACGGTTTAACCAAGAAGAACGAAATTTGGTGAGCCAAGTGGGATTGGTGTACTGATCATTACCTGCCAGTATTATCAAGATTGGGTGAAAAAATGTTTGCTGTGATTTCAGGAAACTCGTAGTTTTTTGGAAGCTTGGCAACCCCCTTCAATGAAAGTGATTCCCGTCAGTCTCTGCTTGGGGCTACTTCAATAGGACACAAACCATAGCGATAGAACTTGGAACTACATTCTTGTGACAAGTTTCAAAGAGCTAGCACAAACCGTGTTTGATTTAGAGTTCCAACTACATGTATCCATATAGGAGAAAACAGAGTGAAACCTAAAAATGAAAACGGTTACTGCAAAGGAACGGTTTAACCTAGAAGAACGAAATTTGGTGAGCCAAGTGGGATTGGTGTACTGATATTTACTTGCCAGTATCATCAAGATTGAGTGAAAAAATGTTTGCTGAGATTTCAGGAAACTCGTAGTTTTTTGGAAGCTTGGCAAACCAATTCAATGAAAGTGATTCTCGTCAGTCTCTACGTGGGGCTACTTCAGTAGGACACAAACCATAGCGATAGAACCTGGAACTACATTATTGTGCCAAGTTTCAAAGAGCTAGCACAAACCGTGTTTGATTTAGAGTTCCAACTACATGTATCCATATAGGAGAAAACAGAGTGAAACCTAAACATGAAAACGGTTACTGCAAATGAACGGTTTAACCAAGAAGAACGAAATTTGGTGAGCCAAGTGGGATTGGTGTACTGATAATTACCTGCAAGTATCATCAAGATTGGGTGAAAAAATATTTGCTGAGATGTCAGGGTACTCGTAGTATTTGGAAAGGTTGGCAACCCCATTCAATGAAAGTGATTCTCGTCAGTCTCTGCTTGGGGCTACTTCAGTAGGACACAAAACATCGCGATAGAACCTGGAAGTACATTATTGTGCCAAGTTTCAAAGAGCTAGCACAAACCGTGTTTGATTTAGAGTTCCAACTACATGTATCCATATAGGAGAAAACAGAGTGAAATCTAAACATGAAAACGGTTACTGCAAAGGAACGGTTTAAACTAGAAGAAAGAAATTTGTTGAGCCAAGTGGGACTGGTGTACGGATCATTACCTGCAAGTATCAACAAGATTGGGTGAAAAAATGTTTGCTGAGATTTCAGGAAACTCGTAGTTTTTTGGTAGCTTGGCAACCCCTTTCAATGGAAGTGATTCTCATCAGTCTCTGCTTGGTGCTACTACAATAGGACACAAACCATAGCGATAGAACTTGGAACTACATTCTTGTGCCAAGTTTCAAAGAGCTAACACAAACCGTGTTTGATTTATAGTTCCAACTACATGTATCCATATAGGAGAAAACAGAGTGAAACCTAAACATGAAAACGGTTACTGCAAAGGAACGGTTTAACATAGAAGAACGAAATTTGGTGAGCCAAGTGGGATTGGTGTACTGATCATTACCTGCCAGTATCATCAAGATTGGGTGAAAAAATGTTTGCTGAGATTTCAGGAAACTCGTAGTTTTTTGGAAGCTTGGCAACCCCATTCAATGAAAGTGATTCTCGTCAGTCTCTGCTTGGGGCTACTTCAGTAGGACACAAACCATAGCAATAGACCCTTGAACTACATTATTGTGCCAAGTTTCAAAGAGCTAGCACAAACCGTGTTTGATTTAGAGTTCCAACTACATGTATCCATATAGGAGAAACCAGAGTGAAACCTAAACATGAAAACGGTTACTGCAAATGAACGGTTTAACCTAGAAGAAAGAAATTTGGTGAGCCAAGTGGGACTGGTGTACGGATCATTACCTGCAAGTATCATCAAGATTGGGTGAAAAAATGTTTGCTGAGATTTCAGGAAACTCGTAGTTTTTTGGAAGCTTGGCAACCCCTTTCAATGAAAGTGATTCTCCTCAGTCTCTGCTTGGGGCTACTTCAATAGGACACAAAGCATAGCGATAGACCTTGGAACTACTCTATTGTGCCAAGTTTCAAAGAGCTAGCACAAACCGTGTTTGATTTAGAGTTCCAACTACATGTATCCATATAGGAGAAAACAGAGTGAAACCTAAAAATGAAAACGGTTACTGCAAAGGAACGGTTTAACCAAGAAGAACGAAATTTGGTGAGCAAAGTGGGATTCGTGTACTGATCATTACCTGCCAGTATCATCAATATTGGGTGAAAAAATGTTTGCTGAGATTTCAGGAAACTCGTAGTTTTTTGGAAGCTTGGCAACCCCATTCAATGAAAGTGATTCTCATCAGTCTCTGCTTGGGGCTACTTCAGTAGGACACAAACCAGAGCGATAGAACCTGGAAGTACATTATTGTGCCAGGTTTCAAAGAGCTAGCACAAACCGTGTTTCCTTTAGAGTTCCAACTACATGTATCCATATAGGAGAAAACAGAGTGAAACCTAAACATGAAAACGGTTACTGCAAATGAACGGTTTAACCTAGAAGAAAGAAATTTGGTGAGCCAAGTGGGACTGGTGTATGGATCATTACCAGCCAATATCATCAAGATTGGGTGAAAAAATGTTTGCTGAGATTTCAGAAAACTCGTAGTTTTTTGGAAGCTTGGTAACCCCTTTCAATGAAAGTGATTCTCATCAGTCTCTGCTTGGAGTTACTTCAATGAAACACAAACCATAGCGATAGAACTTGGAACTACATTATTGTGTCAAGTTTCAAAGAGCTAGCACAAACCGTGTTTGATTTAGAGTTCCAAGTACATGTATCCATATAGGAGAAAACAGAGTGAAACCTAAAAATGAAAACGGTTACTGCAAATGAACGGTTTAACCTAGAAGAAAGAAATTTGTTGAGCCAAGTGGGACTGGTGTACGGATCATTACCTGCAAGTATCAACAAGATTGGGTGAAAAAATGTTTGCTGAGATTTCAGGAAACTCGTAGTTTTTTGGAAGCTTGGCAACCCCTTTCAATGAAAGTGATTCTCGTCAGTCTCTGCTTGGGGCTACTTCAGTAGGACACAAACCATAGCGATAGAACCTCGAACTACATTATTGTGCCAAGTTTCAAAGAGGTAGCACAAACCGTGTTTGATTTAGAGTTCCAACTACATGTATCCATATTGGAGAAAACAGAGTGAAACCTAAACATGAAAACGGTTACTGCAAATGAACGGTTTAACCAAGAAGGATGAAATTTGGTGAGCCAAGTGGGATTGGTGTACTGATCATTACCTGCAACTATCATCAAGATTGGGTGACAAAATGTTTGCTGAGATTTCAGATAACTCGTAGTTTTTTGGAAGCTTGGCAACCCCTTTCAATGAAAGTGATTCTCGTCAGTCTCTGCTTGGGCCCACTTCAATAGGACACAAACCATAGTGATAGAACTTGGAACTACATTCTTGTGCCAAGTTTCAAAGAGCTAGCACAAACCGTGTTTGATTTAGAGTTCCAACTACATGTATCCATTTAGGAGAAAACAGACTGAAACCTAAACATGAAAACGGTTACTGCAAAGGAACGGTTTAACCTAGAAGAACGAAATTTGGTGAGCCAAGTGGGATTGGTGTACTGATCGTTACCTGCCAGTATCATCAAGATTGGGTGAAAAAATGATTGCTGAGATTTCAGGAAACTCGTAGTTTTTTGGAAGCTTGGCAACCCCATTCCATGAAACTGATTTTCGTCAGTCTCTGCTTGGGTCTACTTCAGTAGGACACAAACCATAGCGATAGAACCTGGAACTACATTATTGTGCCAAGTTTCAAACAGCTAGCACAAACCGTGTTTGATGTAGAGTTCCAAATACATGTATCCATATAGGAGAAAACAGAGTGAAACCTAAAAATGAAAACGGTTACTGCAAAGGAACGGTTTAACCTAGAAGAACGAAATTTGGTGAGCCAAGTGGGATTGGTGTACTGATCATTACCTGCCAGTATCATCAAGATTGGGTGAAAAAATGTTTGCTGAGATTTCAGGAAACTCGTAGTTTTTTGGAAGCTTGGCAACCCCTTTCAATGAAAGTGATTCCCGTCAGTCTCTGCTTGGGGCTACTTCAGTAGGACACAAACCATAGCGATAGAACCTGGAACTACATTATTGTGCCAAGTTTCAAAGAGCTAGCACAAACCGTGTTTGATTTAGAGTTCCAACTACATGTATCCATATAGGAGAAAACAGAGTGAAACCTAAACATGAAAACGGTTACTGCAAATGAACGTTTTAACCTAGAAGAAAGAAATTTGGTGAGCCAAGTGGGACTGGTGTACGGATCATTACCTGCAAGGATCATCAAGATTGGGTGAAAAAATGTTTGCTGAGATTTCAGGAAACTCGTAGTTTTTTGGAAGCTTGGCAACCCCTTTCAATGAAAGTGATCCTTGTCAGTCTCTGCTTGGGGCTACTTCATAAGGACACAAACCATAGCGATAGAACCTGGAACTACATTATTGTGCCAAGTTTCAAAGAGCTAGCACAAACCGTGTTTGATTTAGAGTTCCAACTACATGTATCCATATAGGAGAAAACAGAGTGAAACCTAAACATGAAAACGGTTACTGCAAATGAACGGTTTAACCTAGAAGAAAGAAATTTGTTGAGCCAAGTGGGACTGGTGTACGGATCATGGATCATTACCTGCAAGTATCAACAAGATTGGGTGACAAAATGTTTGCTGAGATTTCAGGAAACTCGTAGTTTTTTGGAAGCTTTTGCAACCCCTTTCAATGAAAGTGATTCTCGTCAGTCTCTGCTTGGGGCTACTACAATAGGACACAAACCATAGCGATAGAACTTGGAACTACATTCTTGTGCCAAGTTTCAAAGAGCTAACACAAACCGTGTTGGATTTAGAGTTCCAACTACATGTATCCATATAGGAGAAAACAGAGTGAAACCTAAACATGAAAACGGTTACTGCAAAGGAACGGTTTAACCAAGAAGAACGAAATTTGGTGAGCCAAGTGGGATTGGTGTACTGATCATTACCTGCAAGTATCATCAAGATTGGGTGAAAAAATATTTGCTGAGATTTCAGGGTACCCGTAGAATTTGGAAAGGTTGGCAACCCCATTCAATGAAAGTGATTCTTGTCAGTCTCTGCTTGGGGCTACTTCAGTAGGACACAAACCATCGCGATAGAACCTGGAAGTACATTATTGTGCCAAGTTTCAAAGAGCTAGCACAAACCGTGTTTCATTTAGAGTTCCAACTACATGTATCCATATAGGAGAAAACGAGTGAAACCTAAACATGAAAACGGTTACTGCAAATGAACGGTTTAACCTAGAAGAAAGAAATTTGGTGAGCCAAGTGGGACTGGTGTACGGATCATTACCTGCAAGTATCATCAAGATTGGGTGAAAAAATGTTTGCTGAGATTTCAGGAAACTCGAAGTTTTTTGGAAGCTTGGCAACCCCATTCCATGAAAGTGATTCTCGTCAGTCTGTGCTTGGGGCTACTTCAATAGGTCACAAACCATAGCGATAGACCCTGGAAATACATTATTGTGCCAAGTTTCAAAGGGCTAGCACAAACCGTGTTTGATTTAGAGTTCCAACTACATGTATCCATATTGGAGAAAACAGAGTGAAACCTAAAAATGTAAACGGTTACTGCAAAGGAACGGTTTAACCTAGAAGAACGAAATTTGGTGAGCCAAGTGGGATTGGTGTACTGATCATTACCTGCAAGTATCATCAAGATTGGGTGAAAAAATGTTTGCTGAGATTTCAGGAAACTCGTAGTTTTTGGAAGCTTGGCAACCCCATTCATTGAAAGTGATTCTCGTCAGTCTCTGCTTGGGGCTACTTCAGTAGGACACAAACCATAGCGATAGACCCTGGAAATACATTATTGTGCCAAGTTTCAAAGAGCTAGCACAAACCGTGTTTGATTTAGAGTTCCAACTACATGTATCCATATAGGAGAAAACAGAGTGAAACCTAACCATGAAAACGGTTACTGCAAATGAACGGTTTAACCTAGAAGAAAGAAATTTGGTGAGCCAAGTGGGACTGGTGTACGGATCATTACCTGCAAGTATCATCAATATTGGGTGAAAAAAATGTTTGCTGAGATTTCAAGAAACTCGTAGTTTTTTGGAAGCTTGGCAACCCCTTTCAATGAAAGTGATTCTCCTCAGTCTCTGCTTGGGGCTACTACAATAGGACACAAACCATAGCGATAGAACTTGGAACTACATTCTTGTGCCAAGTTTCAAAGAGCTAACACAAACCGTGTTAGATTTAGAGTTCCAACTACATGTATCCATATAGGAGAAAACAGAGTGAAACCTAAACATGAAAACGTTTACTGCAAAGAAGGGTTTAACCAAGAAGAACGAAATTTGGTGAGCCAAGTGGGATTGGTGTACTGATCATTACCTGCCAGTATTATCAAGATTGGGTGAAAAAATGTTTGCTGTGATTTCAGGAAACTCGTAGTTTTTTGGAAGCTTGGCAACCCCTTTCAATGAAAGTGATTCTCGTCAGTCTCTGCTTGGGGCTACTTCAATAGGACACAAACCATAGCGATAGAACTTGGAACTACATTCTTGTGCCAAGTTTCAAAGAGCTAGCACAAACCGTGTTTGATTTAGAGTTCCAACTACATGTATCCATATAGGAGAAAACAGAGTGAAACCTAAACATGAAAACGGTTACTGCAACGGAACGGTTTAACCAAGAAGAACGAAATTTGGTGAGCCAAGTGGGAATGGTGTACTGATCATTACCTGCAAGTATCATCAAATGGGTGAAAAAATATTTGCTGAGATTTCAGGGTACTCGTAGTATTTGGAAAGGTTGGCAATCCCATTCAATGAAAGTGATTCTCGTCAGTCTCTGCTTGGGGCTACTTCAGTAGGACACAAACCATAGCGATAGACCCTGGAACTACATTATTGTGCCAAGTTTCAAAGAGCTAGCACAAACCGTGTTTGATTTAGAGTTCCAACTACATGTATCCATATAGGAGAAAACGAGTGAAACCTAAACATGAAAACGGTTACTGCAAATGAACGGTTTAACCTAGAAGAAAGAAATTTGGTGAGCCAAGTGGGACTGGTGTACGGATCATTACCTGCAAGTATCATCAAGATTGGGTGAAAAAATGTTTGCTGAGATTTCAGGAAACTCGTAGTTTTTTGGAAGCTTGGCAACCCCTTTCAATGAAAGTGATTCTCGTCAGTCTCTGCGTGGGGCTACTTCAATAGGACACAAACGATAGCGATAGAACATGGAACTACATTATTGTGCCAGGTTTGAAAGAGTTAGCACAAAACGTGTTTGATTTAGAGTTCCAACTACATGTATCCATATAGGAGAAAACAGAGTGAAACCTAAAAATGAAAACGGTTACTACAAAGGAACGGTTTAACCAAGATGAACGAAATTTGGTGAGCCAAGTGGGATTGGTGCACTGATCATTACCTGCCAGTATTATCAAGATCGGGTGAAAAAATGTTTGCTGAGATTTCAGGAAACTCGTAGTTTTTTGGAAGATTGGCAACCCCTTTCAATGAAAGTGATTCTCGTCAGTCTCTGCTTGGGGCTACTTCAATAGGACACAAACCATAGTGATAGAACTTGGAACTACATTCTTGTGCCAAGTTTCAAAGAGCTAGCACAAACTGTGTTTGGTTTAGAGTTCCAACTACATGGATCCATATAGGAGAAAACAGAGTGAAACTTAAAAATTAAAACGGTTACTGCAAAGGAACGGTTTAACCTAGAAGAACGAAATTTGGTGAGCCAAGTGGGATTGGTGTACTGATCATTACCTGCCAGTATCATCAAGATTGGGTGAAAAAATGTTTGCTGAGATTTCAGGAAACTCATAGTTTTTTGGAAGCTTGGCAAACCCATTCAATGAAAGTGATTCTCGTCAGTCTCTGCGTGGGGCTACTTCAGTAGGACACAAACCATAGCGATAGAACCTGGAACTACATTATTGTGCCAAGTTTCAAAGAGCTAGCACAAACCGTGTTTAATTTAGAGTTCCAACTACATGTATCCATATAGGAGAAAACGAGTGCAACCTAAACATGAAAACGGTTACTGCAAATGAACGGTTTAACCTAGAAGAAAGAAATTTCTGAGTCAAGTGGGACTGGTGTACGGATCATTACCTGCAAGTATCATCAAGATTGGGTGAAAAAATGTTTGCTGAGATTTCAGGAAACTCGTAGTTTTTTGGAATCTTGGCAACCCCTTTCAATGAAAGTGATTCTCGTCAGTCTGTGCTTGGGGCTACTTCAATACGACACAAACCATAGCGATAGAACTTGTAAATACATTCTTGTGCCAAGTTTCAAAGGGCTAGCACAAACCGTGTTTGATTTAGAGTTCCAACTACATGTATCCATATAGGAGAAAACAGAGTGAAACCTAAAAATGAAAACGGTTACTGCAAAGGAACGGTTTAACCTAGAAGAACGAAATTTGGTGAGCCACGTGGGATTGGTGTACTGATCATTACCTGCAATAACATCAAGATTGGGTGAAAAAATGTTTGCTGAGATGTCAGGAAACTCATAGTTTTTTGGAAGCTTGGCAACCCCATTCAATGAAAGTGATTCTCGTCAGTCTATGCTTGAGGCTACTTCAGTAGGACACAAACCATAGCGATAGACCCTGGAACTACATTATTGTGCCAAGTTTCAAAGAGCTAGCACAAACCGCGTTTGATTTAGCGTTCCAACTACATGTATCCATATAGGAGAAAACGAGTGAAACCTAAACATGAAAACGGTTACTGCAAATGAACGGTTTAACCTAGAATAAAGAAATTTGGTGAGCCAAGTGGGACTGGTGTACGGATCATTACCTGCAAGTATCATCAAGATTGGGTGAAAAAATGTTTGCTGAGATTTCAGGAAACTCGTAGTTTTTTGGAATCTTGGCAACCCCTTTCAATGAAAGTGATTCTCGTCAGTCTCTGCTTGGGGATACTTCAATAGGACACAAACCATAGCGATAGAACTTGGAAATACATTCTTGTGCCAAGTTTCAAAGGGCTAGCACAAACCGTGTTTGATTTAGAGTTCCAACTACATGTATCCATATAGGAGAAAACAGAGTGAAACCTAAAAATGAAAACGGTTACTGCAAAGGAACGGTTTAACCTAGAAGAACGAAATTTGGTGAGCCAAGTGGGATTGGTGTACTGATCCTTACCTGCCTGTATCATCAAGATTGGGTGAAAAAATGTTTGCTGAGATTTCAGGAAACTCGTAGTTTTTTGGAAGCTTGGCAACCCCATTCAATGAAAGTGATTCTCTTCAGTCTCTGCTTGGGGCTACTTCAGTAGGACACAAACCATAGCGATAGACCCTGGAACTGCATTATTGTGCCAAGTTTCAAAGAGCTAGCACAAACCGTGTTTGATTTACAGTTCCAACTACATGTATCCATATAGGAGAAAACAGAGTGAAACCTAAACATGAAAACGGTTACTGCAAAGGAACGGTTTAACCTAGAAGAAAGAAATTTGGTGAGCCAAGTGGGACTGGTGTACGGATCATTACCTGCAAGTATCATCAAATTGGGTGAAAAAATGTTTGCTGAGATTTCAGGAAACTCGTAGTTTTTTGGAAGCTTGGCAACCCCTTTCAATGAAAGTGATTCTCCTCAGTCTCTGCTTGGGGCTACTTCAAAAGGACACAAACCATAGCGATAGAACTTGGAAATACATTCTTGTGCCAAGTTTCAAAGGGCTAGCACAAACCGTGTTGGATTTAGAGTTCCAACTACATGTATCCATATAGGAGAAAACAGAGTGAAACCTAAAAATGAAAACGGTTACTGCAAAGGAACGGTTTAACCAAGAAGAACGAAATTTGGTGAGCAAAGTGGGATTGGTGTACTGATCATTACCTGCCAGTATCATCAATATTGGGTTAAAAAATGTTTGCTGAGATTTCAGGAAACTCGTAGTTTTTTGGAAGATTGGCAACCCCTTTCAATGAAAGTGATTCTCGTCAGTCTCTGCTTGGGGCTACTTCAGTAGGACACAAACCATAGCGATAGAACCTGGAACTACATTATTGTGCCAAGTTTCAAAGAGCTAGCACAAACCGTGTTTCATTTAGAGTTCCAACTACATGTATCCATATAGGAGAAAACGAGTGAAACCTAAACATGAAAACGGTTACTGCAAATGAACGGTTTAACCTAGAAAAAAGAAATTTGGTGAGCCAAGGGGAACTGGTGTACGGATCATTACCTGCAAGTATCATCAAGATTGTGTGAAAAAATGTTTGCTGAGATTTCAGGAAACTCGTAGTTTTTTGGAAGCTTGGCAACCCCTTTCAATGGAAGTGATTCTCGTCAGTCTCTGCTTGGGGCTACTTCAATAGGACACAAACAATAGCGATAGAACTTGGAACTACATTCTTGTGCCAAGTTTCATAGAGGTAGCACAAACCGTCTTTGATTTAGAGTTCCAACAACATGTATCCATATAGGAGAAAACAGAGTGAAACCTAAACATGAAAACGGTTACTGCAAAGGAACGGTTTAACCTAGAATATCGAAATTTGGTGAGCCAAGTGGGATTGGTGTACTGATCATTACCTGCCAGTATCATCAAGATTGGGTGAAAAAATGGTTGCTGAGATTTCAGGAAACTCGTAGTTTTTTAGAAACTTGGCAACCCCTTTCAATTAAAGTGATTCTCGTCAGTCTCTGCTTGGGGCTACTTCAATTGGACACAAACCATAGCGATAGACCTTGGAACTACATTATTGTGCCAAGTTTCAAAGAGCTAGCACAAAACGTGTTTTATTTAGAGTTCCAACTACATGTATCCATATAGGAGAAAACTTTGTGAAACCTAAAAATAAAAACGGTTACTGCAAAGGAACGGTTTAACCTAGAAGAACGAAATTTGGTGAGCCAAGTGGGATTGGTGTACTGATCATTACCTGCAAGAATCATCAAGATTGGGTGAAAAAATGTTTGCTGAGATTTCAGGAAACTCGTAGTTTTTTGGGAGATTGGCAACCCCTTTCAATGAAAGTGATTCTCGTCAGTCTCTGCTTGGGGCTACTTCAATAGGACACAAACCATAGCGATAGACCTTGGAACTACATTATTGTGCCAAGGTTCAAAGTGCTAGCACAAACCGTGTTTGATTTAGAGTTCCAACTACATGTATCCATATAGGAGAAAACAGAGTGAAACCTAAAAATGAAAACGGTTACTGCAAAGGAACGGTTTAACCTAGAAGAACGAAATTTCGTGAGCCCATTGGGATTGGTGTACTGATCATTACCTGCAATATCATCAAGATTGGGTGAAAAAATGTTTGCTGAGATTTCAGGAAACTCGTAGTTTTTTGGAAGCTTGGCAACCCCTTTCAATGGAAGTGATTCTCGTCAGTCTCTGCTTGGGGGTACTTCAATAGGACACAAACAATAGCGATAGAACTTGGAACTACATTCTTGTGCCAAGTTTCATAGAGGTAGCGCAAACCGTCTTTGATTTAGAGTTCCAACAACATGTATCCATATAGGAGAAAACAGAGTGAAACCTAAACATGAAAACGGTTACTGCAAAGGAACGGTTTAACCTAGAATATCGAAATTTGGTGAGCCAAGTGGGATTGGTGTACTGATCATTACCTGCCAGTATCATCAAGATTGGGTGAAAAAATGGTTGCTGAGATTTCAGGAAACTCGTAGTTTTTTAGAAACTTGGCAACCCCTTTCAATTAAAGTGATTCTCGTCAGTCTCTGCTTGGGGCTACTTCAATAGGACACAAACCATAGCGATAGACCTTGGAACTACATTATTGTGCCAAGTTTCAAAGAGCTAGCACAAAACGTGTTTTATTTAGAGTTCCAACTACATGTATCCATATAGGAGAAAACTTTGTGAAACCTAAAAATAAAAACGCTTACTGCAAAGGAACGGTTTAACCTAGAAGAACGAAATTTGGTGAGCCAAGTGGGATTGGTGTACTGATCATTACCTGCAAGAATCATCAAGATTGGGTGAAAAAATGTTTGCTGAGATTTCAGGAAACTCGTAGTTTTTTGGGAGATTGGCAACCCCTTTCAATGAAAGTGATTCTCGTCAGTCTCTGCTTGGGGCTACTTCAATAGGACACAAACCATAGCGATAGACCTTGGAACTACATTATTGTGCCAAGGTTCAAAGTGCTAGCACAAACCGTGTTTGATTTAGAGTTCCAACTACATGTATCCATATAGGAGAAAACAGAGTGAAACCTAAACATGAAAACGGTTACTGCAAATGAACGGTTTAACCTAGAAGAACGAAATTTCGTGAGCCAAGTGGGACTGGTGTATGGATCATTACCTGCAAGTATCATCAAGATTGGGTGAAAAAATGTTTGCTGAGATTTCAGGAAACTCGTAGTTTTATGGAAGCTTGGCAACCCCTTTCAATGGAAGTGATTCTCGTCAGTCTCTGCTTGGGGCTACTTCAATAGGACACAAACAATAGCGATAGAAGTTGGAACTACATTCTTGTGCCAAGTTTCATAGAGGTAGCACAAACCGTCTTTGATTTAGAGTTCCAACAACATGTATCCATATAGGAGAAAACAGAGTGAAACCTAAACATGAAAACGGTTACTGCAAAGGAACGGTTTAACCTAGAAGAACGAAATTTGGTTAGCCAAGTGGGATTGGTGTACTGATCATTACCTGCCAGTATCATCAAAACTGGGTGAAAAAATGTTTGCTGAGATTTCAGGAAACTCGTAGTTTTTTGGAAGCTTGGCAACCCCTTTCAATGGAAGTGATTCTCGTCAGTCTCTGCTTGGGGCTACTTCAATAGGACACAAACAATAGCGATAGAACTTGGAACTACATATTTGTGCCAAGTTTCATAGAGGTAGCATAAACCGTCTTTGATTTAGAGTTCCAAAAACATGTATCCATATAGGAGAAAACAGAGTGAAACCTAAACATGAAAACGGTTACTGCAAAGGAACGGTTTAACCTAGAAGATCGAAATTTGGTGAGCCAAGTGGGATTGGTGTACTGATCATTACCTGCCAGTATCATCAAGATTGGGTGAATAAATGGTTGCTGAGATTTCAGGAAACTCGTAGTTTTTTAGAAACTTGGCAACCCCTTTCAATTAAAGTGATTCTCGTCAGTCTCTGCTTGGGGCTACTTCAATAGGACACAAACCATAGCGATAGACCTTGGAACTACATTATTGTGCCAAGGTTCAAAGTGCTAGCACAAACCGTGTTTGATTTAGAGTTCCAACTACATGTATCCATATAGGAGAAAACAGAGTGAAACCTAAACATGAAAACGGTTACTGCAAATGAACGGTTTAACCTAGAAGAACGAAATTTCGTGAGCCAGGTGGGACTGGTGTATGGATCATTACCTGCAAGTATCATCAAGATTGGGTGAAAAAATGTTTGCTGAGATTTCAGGAAACTCGTAGTTTTATGGAAGCTTGGCAACCCCTTTCAATGGAAGTGATTCTCGTCAGTCTCTGCTTGGGGCTACTTCAATAGGACACAAACAATAGCGATAGAAGTTGGAACTACATTCTTGTGCCAAGTTTCATAGAGGTAGCACAAACCGTCTTTGATTTAGAGTTCCAAGAACATGTATCCATATAGGAGAAAACAGAGTGAAACCTAAACATGAAAACGGTTACTGCAAAGGAACGGTTTAACCTAGAAGAACGAAATTTGGTTATCCAAGTGGGATTGGTGTACTGATCATTACCTGCCAGTATCATCAAAACTGGGTGAAAAAATGTTTGCTGAGATTTCAGGAAACTCGTAGTTTTTTGGAAGCTTGGCAACCCCTTTCAATGGAAGTGATTCTCGTCAGTCTCTGCTTGGGGCTACTTCAATAGGACACAAACAATAGCGATAGAACTTGGAACTACATATTTGTGCCAAGTTTCATAGAGGTAGCACAAACCGTCTTTGATTTAGAGTTCCAAAAACATGTATCCATATAGGAGAAAACAGAGTGAAACCTAAACATGAAAACGGTTACTGCAAAGGAACGGTTTAACCTAGAAGATCGAAATTTGGTGAGCCAAGTGGGATTGGTGTACTGATCATTACCTGCCAGTATCATCAAGATTGGGTGAAAAAATGGTTGCTGAGATTTCAGGAAACTCGTAGTTTTTTAGAAACTTGGCAACCCCTTTCAATTAAAGTGATTCTCGTCAGTCTCTGCTTGGGGCTACTTCAATAGGACACAAATCATAGCGATAGACGCTGGAACTACATTATTGTGCCAAGTTTCAAAGAGCTAGCACAAACCGTGTTTTATTTAGAGTTCCAACTACATGTATCCATATAGGAGAAAACTTTGTGAAACCTAAAAATAAAAACGGTTACTGCAAAGGAACGGTTTAACCTAGAAGAACGAAATTTGGTGAGCCAAGTGGGATTGGTGTACTGATCATTACCTGCAAGTATCATCAAGATTGGGTGAAAAAATGTTTGCTGAGATTTCAGGAAACTCGTAGTTTTTTGGGAGATTGGCAACCCCTTTCAATGAAAGTGATTCTCGTCAGTCTCTGCTTGGGGCTACTTCAATAGGACACAAACCATAGCGATAGACCTTGGAACAACATTATTGTGCCAAGGTTCAAAGTGCTAGCACAAACCGTGTTTGATTTAGAGTTCCAACTACATGTATCCATATAGGAGAAAACAGAGTGAAACCTAAACATGAAAACGGTTACTGCAAAGGAACGGTTTAACCTAGAAGAACGAAATTTCGTGAGCCAAGTGGGACTGGTGTATGGATCATTACCTGCAAGTATCATCAAGATTGGGTGAAAAAATGTTTGCTGAGATTTCAGGAAACTCGTAGTTTTATGGAAGCTTGGCAACCCCTTTCAATGGAAGTGATTCTCGTCAGTCTCTGCTTGGGGCTACTTCAATAGGACACAAACAATAGCGATAGAAGTTGGAACTACATTCTTGTGCCAAGTTTCATAGAGGTAGCACAAACCGTCTTTGATTTAGAGTTCCAAGAACATGTATCCATATAGGAGAAAACAGAGTGAAACCTAAACATGAAAACGGTTACTGCAAAGGAACGGTTTAACCTAGAAGAACGAAATTTGGTTAGCCAAGTGGGATTGGTGTACTGATCATTACCTGCCAGTATCATCAAAACTGGGTGAAAAAATGTTTGCTGAGATTTCAGGAAACTCGTAGTTTTTTGGAAGCTTGGCAACCCCTTTCAATGGAAGTGATTCTCGTCAGTCTCTGCTTGGGGCTACTTCAATAGGACACAAACAATAGCGATAGAACTTGGAACTACATATTTGTGCCAAGTTTCATAGAGGTAGCACAAACCGTCTTTGATTTAGAGTTCCAAAAACATGTATCCATATAGGAGAAAACAGAGTGAAACCTAAACATGAAAACGGTTACTGCAAAGGAACGGTTTAACCTAGAAGATCGAAATTTGGTGAGCCAAGTGGGATTGGTGTACTGATCATTACCTGCCAGTATCATCAAGATTGGGTGAATAAATGGTTGCTGAGATTTCAGGAAACTCGTAGTTTTTTAGAAACTTGGCAACCCCTTTCAATTAAAGTGATTCTCGTCAGTCTCTGCTTGGGGCTACTTCAATAGGACACAAACCATAGCGATAGACCTTGGAACTACATTATTGTGCCAAGGTTCAAAGTGCTAGCACAAACCGTGTTTGATTTAGAGTTCCAACTACATGTATCCATATAGGAGAAAACAGAGTGAAACCTAAACATGAAAACGGTTACTGCAAATGAACGGTTTAACCTAGAAGAACGAAATTTCGTGAGCCAGGTGGGACTGGTGTATGGATCATTACCTGCAAGTATCATCAAGATTGGGTGAAAAAATGTTTGCTGAGATTTCAGGAAACTCGTAGTTTTATGGAAGCTTGGCAACCCCTTTCAATGGAAGTGATTCTCGTCAGTCTCTGCTTGGGGCTACTTCAATAGGACACAAACAATAGCGATAGAAGTTGGAACTACATTCTTGTGCCAAGTTTCATAGAGGTAGCACAAACCGTCTTTGATTTAGAGTTCCAAGAACATGTATCCATATAGGAGAAAACAGAGTGAAACCTAAACATGAAAACGGTTACTGCAAAGGAACGGTTTAACCTAGAAGAACGAAATTTGGTTATCCAAGTGGGATTGGTGTACTGATCATTACCTGCCAGTATCATCAAAACTGGGTGAAAAAATGTTTGCTGAGATTTCAGGAAACTCGTAGTTTTTTGGAAGCTTGGCAACCCCTTTCAATGGAAGTGATTCTCGTCAGTCTCTGCTTGGGGCTACTTCAATAGGACACAAACAATAGCGATAGAACTTGGAACTACATATTTGTGCCAAGTTTCATAGAGGTAGCACAAACCGTCTTTGATTTAGAGTTCCAAAAACATGTATCCATATAGGAGAAAACAGAGTGAAACCTAAACATGAAAACGGTTACTGCAAAGGAACGGTTTAACCTAGAAGATCGAAATTTGGTGAGCCAAGTGGGATTGGTGTACTGATCATTACCTGCCAGTATCATCAAGATTGGGTGAAAAAATGGTTGCTGAGATTTCAGGAAACTCGTAGTTTTTTAGAAACTTGGCAACCCCTTTCAATTAAAGTGATTCTCGTCAGTCTCTGCTTGGGGCTACTTCAATAGGACACAAATCATAGCGATAGACGCTGGAACTACATTATTGTGCCAAGTTTCAAAGAGCTAGCACAAACCGTGTTTTATTTAGAGTTCCAACTACATGTATCCATATAGGAGAAAACTTTGTGAAACCTAAAAATAAAAACGGTTACTGCAAAGGAACGGTTTAACCTAGAAGAACGAAATTTGGTGAGCCAAGTGGGATTGGTGTACTGATCATTACCTGCAAGTATCATCAAGATTGGGTGAAAAAATGTTTGCTGAGATTTCAGGAAACTCGTAGTTTTTTGGGAGATTGGCAACCCCTTTCAATGAAAGTGATTCTCGTCAGTCTCTGCTTGGGGCTACTTCAATAGGACACAAACCATAGCGATAGACCTTGGAACAACATTATTGTGCCAAGGTTCAAAGTGCTAGCACAAACCGTGTTTGATTTAGAGTTCCAACTACATGTATCCATATAGGAGAAAACAGAGTGAAACCTAAACATGAAAACGGTTACTGCAAAGGAACGGTTTAACCTAGAAGAACGAAATTTCGTGAGCCAAGTGGGACTGGTGTATGGATCATTACCTGCAAGTATCATCAAGATTGGGTGAAAAAATGTTTGCTGAGATTTCAGGAAACTCGTAGTTTTATGGAAGCTTGGTAACCCCTTTCAATGAAAGTGATTCTCGTCAGTCTCTGCTTGGGGCTACTTCAATAGGACACAAACCATAGCGATAGAACTTGGAACTATATTCTTGTGCCAAGTTTCAAAGAGCTAGCACAAACCGTCTTTGATTTAGAGTTCCAACTACATGTATCCATATAGGAGAAAACAGAGTGAAACCTAAACATGAAAACGGTTACTGCAAATGAACGGTTTAACCTAGAAGAACGAAATTTGGTGAGCCAAGTGGGATTGGTGTCCTGATCATTACCTGCCAATATCATGAAGATTGGGTGAAAAAATGTTTGCTGAGATTTCAGGAAACTCGTAGTTTTTTGGAAGCTTGGTAACCCCTCTCAATGAAAGTGATACTCATCAGTCTCTGCTTGGGGTTACTTCAATAGAACACAAACCATAGCGATAGAACTTGGAATTACATTATTGTGCCAAGTTTCAAAGAGCTAGCACAAACCGTGTTTGATTTAGAGTTCCAACTACATGTATCCATATAGGAGAAAACGAGTGAAACCTAAACATGAAAACGGTTACTGCAAATGAACGGTTTAACCTAGAAAAAAGAAATTTGGTGAGCCAAGTGGGACTGGTGTACGGATCATTACCTGCAAGTATCATCAAGATTGGGTGAAAAAATGTTTGCTGAGATTTCAGGAAACTCGTAGTTTTTTGGAATCTTGGCAACCCCTTTCAATGAAAGTGATTCTCATCAGTTTGTGCTTGGGGCTACTTCAATAGGACACAAACCATAGCGATAGAACTTGGAAATACATTCTTGTGCCAAGTTTCAAAGGGCTAGCACAAACCGTGTTTGATTTAGAGTTCCAACTACATGTATCCATATAGGAGAAAACAGAGTGAAACCTAAAAATGAAAACGGTTACTGCAAAGGAACGGTTTAACCTAGAAGAACGAAATTTGGTGAGCCCAGTGGGATTGGTGTACTGATCATTACCTGCAATATCATCAAGATTGGGTGAAAAAATGTTTGCTGAGATTTCAGGAAACTCGTAGTTTTTTGGAAGCTTGGCAACTCCTTTCAATGGAAGTGATTCTCGTCAGTCTCTGCTTGGGGCTACTTCAATAGGACACAAACAATAGCGATAGAACTTGGAACTACATTCTTGTGCCAAGTTTCATAGAGGTAGCACAAACCGTCTTTGATTTAGAGTTCCAACAACATGTATCCATATAGGAGAAAACAGAGTGAAACCTAAACATGAAAACGGTTACTGCAAAGGAACGGTTTAACCTAGAATATCGAAATTTGGTGAGCCAAGTGGGATTGGTGTACTGATCATTACCTGCCAGTATCATCAAGATTGGGTGAAAAAATGGTTGCTGAGATTTCAGGAAACTCGTAGTTTTTTAGAAACTTGGCAACCCCTTTCAATGAAAGTGATTCTCGTCAGTCTCTGCTTGGGGCTACTTCAATAGGACACACACCATATTTATAGACCTTAGAACTACATTATTCTGCCAAGTTCCAAAGAGTTACACCAACCGTGTTTTATTTAGTGTTCCAACTACATGTACTTATATAGGAGAAAACAGAGTGAAACCTAAAAATGAAAACGGTTACTGCAAACGAATGGTTTAACCAAGAGGAACGAAATTTGGTGAGCCAAGTGGGATTGGTGTACTGATCATTACCTGCAAGTATCATCAAGATTGGGTGAACAAATGGTTGCTGAGATTTCAGGATACTCGTAGTTTTTTGGAATCTTGGCAACCCCAATCAATAAAAGTGATTCTCGTCAGTCTCTGCTTGGGGCTACTTCAGTAGGACACAAACCATAGCGATAGAACCTGGAACTACATTCTTGTGCCAAGTTTCAAAGAGCTAGCACAAACCGTGTTTGATTTAGAGTTCCAACTACATGTATCCATATAGGAGAAAACAGAGTGAAACCTAAACATGAAAACGGTTACTGCAAACGAATGGTTTATCCTAGAAGAACGAAATTTGGTGAGCCAAGTGGGATTGATGTACTGATCATTACCTGCAAGTATCATCAAGTTTGGGTGAAAAAATGTTTGCAAAGATTTCAGGAAACTCGTAGTTTTTTGGAAGATTGGCAACCCCTTTCAATGAAAGTGATTCTCGTCAGTCTCTGCTTGGGGCTACTTCAATAAGACACAAACCATAGCGATAGAACTTGGAACTAAATTATTGTGCCAAGTTTCAAAGAGCTAGCACAAACCGTGTTTGATTTAGAGTTCCAACTACATGTATCCATATAGGAAAAAAAAGAATGAAACCTAAACATGAAAACGGTTACTGCAAAGGAACGGTTTAACCTAGAAGAACGAAATTTGTTTTGCCAAGTGGGATCGGTGTACTGATCATTACCTGCCAGTATCATGAAGATTGGGTGAAAAAATGGTTGCTGAGATTTCAGGAAACTCGTGGTTTTTTAGAAGCTTGGCAACCCCTTTCAATTAAAGTGATTCTCGTCAGTCTCTGCTTGGGGCTACTTCAATAGAACACAAACCATAGTGATAGACCCTGGAACTACATTATTGTGCCAAGTTCAAAGAGCTAGCACAAACGTGTTTTATTTAGAGTTCCAAATACATGTATCCATATAGGAGAAAACTCTGTGAAACTAAAAATAAAAACGGTTACTGCAAAGGAACGGTTTAACCTAGAAGAACGAAATTTGGTGAGCCAAGTGGGATTGGTGTACTGATCATTACCTGCCAGTATCATCAAGACTGGGTGAAAAAATGTTTGCTGAGATTTCAGGAAACTCATAGTTTTTGGGAAGCTTGGCAACCCCTTTCAATGGAAGTGATTCTCGTCAGTCTCTGCTTGGGGCTACTTCAATAGGACACAAACAATAGCGATAGAACTTGGAACTACATTCTTGTGCCAAGTTTCATAGAGGTAGCACAAACCGTCTTTGATTTAGAGTTCCAACAACATGTATCCATATAGGAGAAAACAGAGTGAAACCTAAACATGAAAACGGTTACTGCAAAGGAACGGTTTAACCTAGAAGATCGAAATTTGGTGAGCCAAGTGGGATTGGTGTACTGATCATTACCTGCCAGTATCATCAAGATTGGGTGAAAAAATGGTTGCTGAGATTTCAGGAAACTCGTAGTTTTTTAGAAACTTGGCAACCCCTTTCAATTAAAGTGATTCTCGTCAGTCTCTGCTTGGGGCTACTTCAATAGGACACAAACAATAGCGATAGACCCTGGAACTACATTATTGTGCCAAGTTTCAAAGAGCTTAGCACAAACCGTGTTTTATTTAGAGTTCCAACTACATGTATCCATATAGGAGAAAACTTTGTGAAACCTAAAAATAAAAACGGTTACTGCAAAGGAACGGTTTAACTTAGAAGAACGAAATTTGGTGAGCCAAGTGGGATTCGTGTACTGATCATTACCTGCAAGTATCATCAAGATTGGGTGAAAAAATGTTTGCTGAGATTTCAGGAAACTCGTAATTTTTGGGAGATTGGCAACCCCTTTCAATGAAAGTGATTCTCGTCAGTCTCTGCTTGGGGCTACTTCAATAGACACAAACCATAGCGATAGACCTTGGAACTACATTATTGTGCCAAGTTCAAAGTGCTAGCACAAACCGTGTTTGATTTAGAGTTCCAACTACATGTATCCATATAGGAGAAAACAGAGAGAAACCTAAACATGAAAACGGTTACTGCAAATGAACGGTTTAACCTAGAAGAACGAAATTTGGTGAGCCAAGTGGGATTGGTGTCCTGATCATTACCTGCCAATATCATGAAGATTGAGATTTCAGGAAACTCGTAGTTTTTTGGAAGCTTTGTAACCCCTTTCAATGAAAGTGATACTCATCAGTCTCTGCTTGGGGCTACTTCAATAGAACACAAACCATAGCGATGGAACTTGGAACTACATTAGTGTGCCAAGTTTCAAAGAGCTAGCACAAACCGTGTTTGATTTAGAGTTCCAACTACATGTATCCATATAGGAGAAAACAGAGTGAAACCTAAACATGAAAACGGTTACTGCAAAGGAACGGTATATCCTAGAAGAACGAAATTTGGTGAGCCAAGTGGGGATTGGTGTACTGATCATTACCTGCCAGTATCATCAAGATTGGGTGAAAAAATGGTTGCTGAAATTTCAGGAAACTCGTAGTTTTTTAGAAACTTGGCAACCCCTTTCAATTAAAGTGATTCTCGTCAGTCTCTGCTTGGGGCTACTTCAATAGGACACAAACCATAGCGATAGACCCTGGAACTACATTATTGTGCCAAGTTTCAAAGAGCTAGCACAAACCGTGTTTTATTTAGAGTTCCAACTACTTATATCCATATAGGAGAAACTTTGTGAAACCTAAAAATAAAAACGGTTACTGCAAAGGAACTGTTTAACCTAGAAGAACGAAATTTGGTGAGCCAAGTGGGATTGGTGTAGGATCATTACCTGCAAGTATCATCAAGATTGGGTGAAAAAATGTTTGCTGAGATTTCAGGAAACTCGTAGTTTTTTGGAAGCTTGGCAACCCCTTTCAATGAAAGTGATTCTCGTCAGTCTCTGCTTGGGGCTACTTCAATAGGACACAAACCATAGCGATAGACCTTAGAACTACATTATTCTGCCAAGTTTCAAAGAGTTAGCACAAACCGTGTTTGATTTAGAGTTCCAACTACATGTACTTATATAGGAGAAAACAGAGTGAAACCTAAAATGAAAACGGTTACTGCAAAGGAACGGTTTAACCTAGAAGAACGAAATTTGGTGAGCCAAGTGGGATTGTTGTACTGATCATTACCTGCAAGTATCATCAAGATTGGGTGAAAAAATATTTGCTGAGATTTCAGGAACTCGTATTTTTTTGGAAGCTTGGCAACCACATTCAATGGAAAGTGATTCTCGTCAGTCTCTGCTTGGGGCTACATCAGTAGGACACAAACCATAGCGATAGACCTGGAACTACATTATTGTGCCAAGTTCAAAGAGCTAGCACACCGTGTTTGATTTAGAGTTCCAACTACATGTATCCATATAGGAGAAAACAGAGTGAAACTAAACATGAAAATGCTTACTGCAAATGAACGGTTTATTCTAGAAGAACGAAATTTGGTGAGCCAAGTGGGACTGGTGTACGGATCATTACCTGCCAGTATCATCAAGATTGGGTGAAAAAATGTTTGCTGAGATTTCAGGAAACTCGTAGTTTTTTGGAAGCTTGGCAACCCCTTTCCATGAAAGTGATTCTCGTCAGTCGCTGCTTGGGGCTACTTCAATAGGACAAAAACCAAAGCGAAGACCTTAGAACTACATTATTCTGCCACGTTTCAAAGAGTTAGCACAAACTGTGTTTGATTTAGAGTTCCAAATACATGTACTTATATAGGAGAAAACAGAGTGAAACCTAAAAATGAAAACGGTTACTGCAAAGGAACGGGTTAACCTAGAAGAACGAAATTTGGTGAGCCAAGTGGGATTGGTGTAGGGATCATTACCTGCAAGTATCATCAAGATTGGGTGAAAAAATGTTAGCTGAGATTTCAGGAAACTCGTAGATTTTGGAAGCTTGGCAACCCCTTTCAATGAAAGTGATTCTCGTCAGTCTCTGCTTGGGCTACTTCAATAGGACACAAACCATAGTGATAGAACCTGGAACTACATTATTGTGCAAAGTTTCAAAGAGCTAGCACAAACCGTGTTTGATTTAGAGTTCCAACTACATGTATCCATATAGGAGAAAACTTTGTGAAACCTAAAAATAAAAACGGTTACTGCAAAGGAACGGTTTAACCTAGAAGAAAGAAATTTGGTGAGCCAAGTGGGATTGGTGTACTGATCATTACCTGCCAGTATCATCAAGATTGGGTGAAAAAATATTTGCTGAGATTTCAGGAACTCGTGATTTTGGAAGCTTGGTAATCCCTTTCAATGAAAGTGATACTCATCAGTCTCTGCTTGGGGTTACTTCGATAGAACACAAACGATAGCGATAGAACTTGAACTACATTATTGTGCCAAGTTTCAAAGAGCTAGCACAAACCGTGTTTGATTTAGAGTTCCAACTACATGTATCCATATAGGAGAAAACAGAGTGAAACCTAAACATGAAAACGGTTACTGCAAAGGAACGGTTTATCCTACAAGAACGAAATTGGGTGAGCCAAGTGGGATTGGTGTACTGATCATTACCTGCCAGTATCATCAAGATTGGGTGAAAAAATGGTTGCTGAAATATCAGGAAACTCGTAGTTTTTTAGTAGCTTGGCAACCCCTTTCAATGAAAGTGATTATCGTCAGTCTCTGCTTGGGGCTACTTCAATAGGACACAAACCATAGCGATAGACCCTGGAACTACATTATTGTGCCAAGTTTCAAAGAGCTAGCACACCGTGTTTGATTTAGAGTTCCAACTACATGTATCCATATAGGAGAAAACAGAGTGAAACCTAAACATGAAAACGGTTACTGCAAATGAACGGTTTAACCTAGAAGAACGAAATTTGGTGAGCCAAGTGTTATTGGTGTACTGATCATTACCTGCAAGTATCATCAAGATTGGGTGAAAAAAATGTTTGCTGAGATTTCAGGAAACTCGTATTTTTTTGGAAGCTTGGCAACCCCATTCAATGAAAGTGATTCTCGTCAGTCTCTCCTTGGGGCTACTTCAATAGGACACAAACCATAGCGATATACCTTAGAACTACATTATTCTGCCAAGTTTCAAAGAGTTACACAAACCGTGTTTGATTTAGAGTTCCAACTACATGTACTTATATAGAGAAAACAGAGTGAAACCTAAAAATGAAAACGGTTACTGCAAAGGAACGGTTTAACCAAGAAGAAGGAAATATGGTGAGCCAAGTGGTATTGGTGTACTGATCATTACCTGCAAGTATCATCAAGATTGGGTGAAAAAATGGTTGCTGAGATTTCAGGATACTCGTAGTTTTTAGAAGCTTGGCAACCCCTTTCAATGAAAGTGATTCTCGTCAGTCTCTGCTTGGGGCTACTTCAATAGGACACAACCATAGCGATAGACCCTGGAACTACATTATTGTGCCAAGTTTCAAAGAGCTAGCACACCGTGTTTGATTTAGAGTTCCAACTACATGTATCCATATAGGAGAAAACAGAGTGAATCCTAAACATGAAAATGCTTACTGCAAATGAACGGTTTATTCTAGAAGAACGAAATTTGGTGAGCCAAGTGGGACTGTGTACGGATCATTACCTGCCAGTATCATCAAGATTGGGTGAAAAAATGTTTGCTGAGATTTCAGGAAACTCGTAGATTTTTGAAGCTTGGCAACCCCTTTCCATGAAAGTGATTCTCGTCAGTCTCTGCTTGGGGCTACTTCAGTAGGACACAAACCAAAGCGATAGACCTTAGAACTACATTATTCTGCCACGTTTCAAAGAGTTAGCACAAACCGTGTTTGATTGAGAGTTCCAAATACATGTAATTATATAGGAGAAAACAGAGTGAAACCTAAAAATGAAAACGGTTACTGCAAAGGAACGGTTTAACCTAGAAGAACGAAATTGGTGAGCCATGTGGTATTGGTGTACTGATCATTACCTGCAAGTATCATCAAGATTGGGTGAAAAACTGTTTGCTGAGATTTCAGGAAACTCGTATTTTTTTGGAAGCTTGGCAACCCCATTCAATGAAAGTGATTCTCGTCAGTCTCTGCTTGGGGCTACTTCAATAGGACACAACCATAACGATAGAACCTGGAACTACATTCTTGTGCCAAGTTTCAAAGAGCTAGCACAAACCGTGTTTGATTTAGAGTTCCAACTACATGCATCCATATAGGAGAAAACAGAGTGAAACCTAAACATGAAAAACGGTTACTGCAAAGGAACGGTTTAACCTAGAAGAAAGAAATTTGGTGAGCCAAGTGGGACTGGTGTACTGATCATTACCAGCCAATATCATGAAGATTGGGTGAAAAAATGTTTGCTGAGATTTCAGGAAACTCGTGGTTTTTTGAAGATTGGCAACCCCTTTCAATGAAAGTCATTCTCGTCAGTCTCTGCTTGGGGCTACTTCAATAGAACACAAGCCATAGCGATAGAACTTGGAAGTACATTATTTTGCCAAGTTTCAAAAAGCTAGCACAACCGTGTTTGATTTAGAGTTCCAACTACATGTATCCATATAGGAGAAAACAGAGTGAAACCTAAACATGAAAACGGTATACTGCAAAGGAACGGTTTAACCTAGAAGAACGAAATTTGTTGAGCCAAGGGGATCGGTGTACTGATCATTACCTGCCAGTATCATCAAGAATGGGTGAAAAAATGGTTGCTGAGATTTCAGGAAACTCGTAGTTTTTTAGAAGCTTGGCACCCCTTTCAATTAAAGTGATTCTCGTCAGTCTCTGCTTGGGCCTACTTCAATAGAACACAAACCATAGCGATAGACCTTAGAACTACATTATTGTGCCAAGTTTCAAAGAGCTAGCACAAACTGTGTTTTATTTAGAGTTCCAAATACATGTATCCATGTAGGAGAAAACTTTGTGAAAACTAAAAATAAAAACGGTTCTGCAAAGGAACGGTTTAACCTAGAAGAACGAAATTTGGTGAGCCAAGTGGGATTGGTGTACTGATCATTACCTGCCAGTATCATCAAGACTGGGTGAAAAATGTTTGCTGAGATTTCAGGAAACTCGTAGTTTTTTGGAAGATTGGAAACCCCTTTCAATGAAGTGATTCTCGTCAGTCTCTGCTTGGGGCTACTTCAATAGGACACAAACAATAGCGATAGAACTTGGAACTACATTCTTGTGCCAAGTTTCATAGAGGTAGCACAAACCGACTTTGATTTAGAGTTCCAACAACATGTATCCATATAGGAGAAAACAGAGTGAAACCTAAACATGAAAACGGTTACTGCAAATGAACGGTTTAACCTAGAAGAACGAAATTTGGTGAGCCAAGTGGGATTGGTGTACTGATCATTACCTGCCAGTATCATCAAGATTGGGTTAAAAAAATGGTTGCTGAGATTTCAGGAAACTCGTAGTTTTTTAGAAACTTGGCAACCACTTTCAATTAAAGTGATTCTCGTCAGTCTCTGCTTGGGGCTACTTCAATAGAACACAAACCATAGCGATAGACCCTGGAACTACATTCTTGTGCCAAGTTTCAAAGAGCTAGCACAAACCGTGTTTTTATTTAGAGTTCCAAATACATGAATCCATGTAGGAGAAAACTTTGTGAAAACTAAAAATAATAACGGTTACTGCAAAGGAACGGTTTAACCTAGAAGAAGGAAATTTGGTGAGCCAAGTGGGATTGGTGTACTGATCATTACCTGCCAGTATCATCAAGACTGGGTGAAAAAATGTTTGCTGAGATTTTAGGGAAACTCGTAGTTTTTTGGAAGATTGGCAACCCTTTACATGAAGTGATTCTCGTCAGTCTCTGCTTGGGGCTACTTCAATAGGACACAAACAATAGCGATAGAACTTGGAACTACATTCTTGTGCCAAGTTTCATAGAGGTAGCACAAACCGACTTTGATTTAGAGTTCCAACAACATGTATCCATATAGGAGAAAACAGAGTGAAACCTAAACATGAAAATGGTTACTGCAAAGGAACGGTTTAACCTAGAAGAACGAAATTTGGTGAGCCAAGTGGGATTGGTGTACTGATCATTACCTGCCAGTATCATCAAGATTGGATGAAAAAATTCTTGCTGAAATTTCAGGAAACTCGTAGTTTTTTAGTTGCTTGGCAACCCCTTTCAATGAAAGTGATTCTCGTCAGTCTCTGCTTGGGGCTACTTCAATAGGACAAAAACCATAGCGATAGACCCTGGAACTACATTATTGTGCCAAGTTTCAAAGAGCCAACACACCGTGTTTGATTTAGAGTTCCAACTACATGTATCCATATAGGAGAAAACTTTGTGAAACCTAAAAATAAAAACGGTTACTGCAAAGGAACGGTTTTACCTAGAAGAAAGAAATTTGGTGAGCCCAGTGGGACTGGTGTACTGTTAATTACCAGCCAATATCATGGAGATTGGGTGAAAAAATGTTTGCTGAGATTTCAGGAAACTCGTGGATTTTGGAAGCTTGGTAACCCCTTTCAATGAAAGTGATACTCATCAGTCTCTGCTTGGGGTTATTTCAATAGAACACAAACCATAGTGATAGAACTTGGAACTACATTATTGTGCCAAGTTTCAAAGAGCTAGCACAAACCGTGTTTGATTTAGAGTTCCAACTACATGTATCCATATAGGAGAAAACAGAGTGAAACCTAAACATGAAAACGGTTACTGCAAATGAACGGTTTAACCTAGAAGAAAGAAATTTGGTGAGCCAAGTGGGACTGGTGTACGGATCATTACCTGCCAGTATCATCAAGATTGGGTGAAAAAATGTTTGCTGAGATTTCAGGAAACTCGTAGTCTTTGGAAGCTTGGCAACCCCTTTCAATGAAAGTGATTCTCGTCAGTCTCTGCTTGGGGCTACTTCAATAGGAAACAAACCATAGCGATAGAACCTGGAACTACATTCTTGTGCCAAGTTTCAAAGAGGTAGCACAAACCGTCTTTGATTTAGAGTTCCAACTACATGTATCCATATAGGAGAAAACAGAGTGTAACCTAAACATGAAAACGGTTACTGCAAAGGAACGGTTTAACCTAGAAGAAAGAAATTTGGTGAGCCAAGTGGGACAGGTGTACTGATCATTACCAGCCAATATCATGAAGATTGGGTGAAAAAATGTTTGCTGAGATTTCAGGAAACTCGTAGTTTTTTGAAAGCTTGGTAACCCCTTTCAATGAAAGTGATACTCATCAGTCTCTGCTTGGGGTTACTTCAATAGAACACAAACCATAGCGATAGAACTTGGAACTAAATTATTGTGGCAAGTTTCAATGAGCTAGCACAAACAGTGTTTGATTTAGAGTTCCAACTACATGTATTCATATAGGAGAAAACAGAGTGAAACCTAAACATGAAAACGGTTACTGCAAAGGAACGGTTTATCCTAGAAGAACGAAATTTGGTGAGCCAAGTGGCAATGGTGTACTGATCATTACCTGCCAGTATCATCAAGATTGGGTGAAAAAATGGTTGCTGAAATTTCAGGAAACTCGTAGTTTTTTAGTAGCTTGGCAACCCCTTTCAATGAAAGTGATTCTCATCAGTATCTGCTTGGGGCTACTTCAATAGGACACAAACTATAGCGATAGACCCTGGAACTACATTATTGTGCCAAGTTTCAAAGAGCTAGCACAAGCCGTGTTTGATTTAGAGTTCCAACTCCATGTATCCATATAGGAGAAAACTTTGTGAAACCTAAAAATAAAAACGGTTACTGCAAAGGAACGGTTTAACCTAGAAAAAAGAAATTTGGTGAGCCAACTGGGACTGGTGTACTGATCATTACCAGCCAATATCATGAAGATTGGGTGAAAAAATGTTTGCTGAGATTTCAGGAAACTCGTGGATTTTGGAAGCTTGGTAACCCCTTTCAATGAAAGTGATACTCATCAGTCTCTGCTTGGGGTTACTTCAATAGAACACAAACCATAGCGATAGAACTTGGAACTACATTATTGTGCCACGTTTCAAAGAGCTAGCACAAACCGTGTTTGATTTAGAGTTCCAACTACATGTATCCATATAGGAGAAAACAGAGTGAAACCTAAACATGAAAACGGTTACTGCAAATGAACGGTTTAACCTAGAAGAACGAAATTTGTTGAGGCAAGTGGGATTGGTGTACTGATCATTACCTGCCAGTATCATCAAGATTGGGTGAAAAAAAGGTTGCTGAGATTTCCGGAAACTCGTATTTTTTTAGAAGCTTGGCAACCCCTTTCAATGAAAGTGATTCTCGTCAGTCTCTGCTTGGGGCTACTTCAATAGGACACAAACCATAGCGATAGACAATGGAACTACATTATTGTGCCAAGTTTCAAAGAGCTAGCACAAACCGTGTTTTATTTAGAGTTCCAAACACATGTGTCCATATAGGAGAATACTTTGTGAAACCTAAAAATAAAAACGGTTACTGCAAAGGAACGGTTTAACCTAGAAGAACGAAATTTGGTGAGCCACGTGGGATTGGTGTACTGATCATTACCTGCAAGTATCATCAAGATTGGTTGAAAAAATGTTTGCTGAGATTTCAGGAAACTCGTAGTTTTATGGAAGCTTGGCAAACCCTTTCAATGAAAGTGATTCTCGTCAGTCTCTGCTTGGGGCTACTTCAATAGGACACAACCATAGCGATAGACCCTGGAACTACATTATTGTGCCAAGTTTCAAAGAGCTAGCACACCGTGTTTGATTTAGAGTTCCAACTACATGTATCCATATAGGAGAAAACAGAGTGAATCCTAAACATGAAAATGCTTACTGCAAATGAACGGTTTATTCTAGAAGAACGAAATTTGGTGAGCCAAGTGGGACTGGTGTACGGATCATTACCTGCCAGTATCATCAAGATTGGGTGAAAAAATGTTTGCTGAGATTTCAGGAAACTCGTAGATTTTTGGAAGCTTGGCAACCCTTTCCATGAAAGTGATTCTCGTCAGTCTCTGCTTGGGGCTACTTCAGTAGGACACAAACCAAAGCGATAGACCTTAGAACTACATTATTCTGCCACGTTTCAAAGAGTTAGCACAAACCGTGTTTGATTGAGAGTTCCAAATACATGTAATTATATAGGAGAAAACAGAGTGAAACCTAAAAATGAAAACGGTTACTGCAAAGGAACGGTTTAACCTAGAAGAACGAAATTTGGTGAGCCATGTGGTATTGGTGTACTGATCATTACCTGCAAGTATCATCAAGATTGGGTGAAAAACTGTTTGCTGAGATTTCAGGAAACTCGTATTTTTTTGGAAGCTTGGCAACCCCATTCAATGAAAGTGATTCTCGTCAGTCTCTGCTTGGGGCTACTTCAATAGGACACAAACCATAACGATAGAACCTGGAACTACATTCTTGTGCCAAGTTTCAAAGAGCTAGCACAAACCGTGTTTGATTTAGAGTTCCAACTACATGCATCCATATAGGAGAAAACAGAGTGAAACCTAAACATGAAAAACGGTTACTGCAAAGGAACGGTTTAACCTAGAAGAAAGAAATTTGGTGAGCCAAGTGGGACTGGTGTACTGATCATTACCAGCCAATATCATGAAGATTGGGTGAAAAAATGTTTGCTGAGATTTCAGGAAACTCGTGGTTTTTTGGAAGATTGGCAACCCCTTTCAATGAAAGTCATTCTCGTCAGTCTCTGCTTGGGGCTACTTCAATAGAACACAAGCCATAGCGATAGAACTTGGAAGTACATTATTTTGCCAAGTTTCAAAGAGCTAGCACAAACCGTGTTTGATTTAGAGTTCCAACTACATGTATCCATATAGGAGAAAACAGAGTGAAACCTAAACATGAAAACGGTTACTGCAAAGGAACGGTTTAACCTAGAAGAACGAAATTTGTTGAGCCAAGGGGGATCGGTGTACTGATCATTACCTGCCAGTATCATCAAGAATGGGTGAAAAAATGGTTGCTGAGATTTCAGGAAACTCGTAGTTTTTTAGAAGCTTGGCAACCCCTTTCAATTAAAGTGATTCTCGTCAGTCTCTGCTTGGGCCTACTTCAATAGAACACAAACCATAGCGATAGACCTTAGAACTA
Organism: Urocitellus parryii; assembly: GCF_045843805.1. Lineage (NCBI taxonomy): Eukaryota > Metazoa > Chordata > Mammalia > Rodentia > Sciuridae > Urocitellus > Urocitellus parryii. Next base: position 93,878 of record NW_027553998.1, on the reverse strand, counting down.
CATTATTGTGCCAAGTTTCAAAGAGCTAGCACAAACTGTGTTTTATTTAGAGTTCCAAATACATGTATCCATGTAGGAGAAAACTTTGTGAAAACTAAAAATAAAAACGGTTCCTGCAAAGGAACGGTTTAACCTAGAAGAACGAAATTTGGTGAGCCAAGTGGGATTGGTGTACTGATCATTACCTGCCAGTATCATCAAGACTGGGTGAAAAAATGTTTGCTGAGATTTCAGGAAACTCGTAGTTTTTTGGAAGATTGGAAACCCCTTTCAATGAAGTGATTCTCGTCAGTCTCTGCTTGGGGCTACTTCAATAGGACACAAACAATAGCGATAGAACTTGGAACTACATTCTTGTGCCAAGTTTCATAGAGGTAGCACAAACCGACTTTGATTTAGAGTTCCAACAACATGTATCCATATAGGAGAAAACAGAGTGAAACCTAAACATGAAAACGGTTACTGCAAATGAACGGTTTAACCTAGAAGAACGAAATTTGGTGAGCCAAGTGGGATTGGTGTACTGATCATTACCTGCCAGTATCATCAAGATTGGGTTAAAAAATGGTTGCTGAGATTTCAGGAAACTCGTAGTTTTTTAGAAACTTGGCAACCACTTTCAATTAAAGTGATTCTCGTCAGTCTCTGCTTGGGGCTACTTCAATAGAACACAAACCATAGCGATAGACCCTGGAACTACATTCTTGTGCCAAGTTTCAAAGAGCTAGCACAAACCGTGTTTTATTTAGAGTTCCAAATACATGAATCCATGTAGGAGAAAACTTTGTGAAAACTAAAAATAATAACGGTTACTGCAAAGGAACGGTTTAACCTAGAAGAAGGAAATTTGGTGAGCCAAGTGGGATTGGTGTACTGATCATTACCTGCCAGTATCATCAAGACTGGGTGAAAAAATGTTTGCTGAGATTTTAGGAAACTCGTAGTTTTTTGGAAGATTGGCAACCCCTTTACATGAAGTGATTCTCGTCAGTCTCTGCTTGGGGCTACTTCAATAGGACACAAACAATAGCGATAGAACTTGGAACTACATTCTTGTGCCAAGTTTCATAGAGGTAGCACAAACCGACTTTGATTTAGAGTTCCAACAACATGTATCCATATAGGAGAAAACAGAGTGAAACCTAAACATGAAAATGGTTACTGCAAAGGAACGGTTTAACCTAGAAGAACGAAATTTGGTGAGCCAAGTGGGATTGGTGTACTGATCATTACCTGCCAGTATCATCAAGATTGGATGAAAAAATTCTTGCTGAAATTTCAGGAAACTCGTAGTTTTTTAGTTGCTTGGCAACCCCTTTCAATGAAAGTGATTCTCGTCAGTCTCTGCTTGGGGCTACTTCAATAGGACAAAAACCATAGCGATAGACCCTGGAACTACATTATTGTGCCAAGTTTCAAAGAGCCAACACACCGTGTTTGATTTAGAGTTCCAACTACATGTATCCATATAGGAGAAAACTTTGTGAAACCTAAAAATAAAAACGGTTACTGCAAAGGAACGGTTTTACCTAGAAGAAAGAAATTTGGTGAGCCCAGTGGGACTGGTGTACTGTTAATTACCAGCCAATATCATGGAGATTGGGTGAAAAAATGTTTGCTGAGATTTCAGGAAACTCGTGGATTTTGGAAGCTTGGTAACCCCTTTCAATGAAAGTGATACTCATCAGTCTCTGCTTGGGGTTATTTCAATAGAACACAAACCATAGTGATAGAACTTGGAACTACATTATTGTGCCAAGTTTCAAAGAGCTAGCACAAACCGTGTTTGATTTAGAGTTCCAACTACATGTATCCATATAGGAGAAAACAGAGTGAAACCTAAACATGAAAACGGTTACTGCAAATGAACGGTTTAACCTAGAAGAAAGAAATTTGGTGAGCCAAGTGGGACTGGTGTACGGATCATTACCTGCCAGTATCATCAAGATTGGGTGAAAAAATGTTTGCTGAGATTTCAGGAAACTCGTAGTCTTTGGAAGCTTGGCAACCCCTTTCAATGAAAGTGATTCTCGTCAGTCTCTGCTTGGGGCTACTTCAATAGGAAACAAACCATAGCGATAGAACCTGGAACTACATTCTTGTGCCAAGTTTCAAAGAGGTAGCACAAACCGTCTTTGATTTAGAGTTCCAACTACATGTATCCATATAGGAGAAAACAGAGTGTAACCTAAACATGAAAACGGTTACTGCAAAGGAACGGTTTAACCTAGAAGAAAGAAATTTGGTGAGCCAAGTGGGACAGGTGTACTGATCATTACCAGCCAATATCATGAAGATTGGGTGAAAAAATGTTTGCTGAGATTTCAGGAAACTCGTAGTTTTTTGAAAGCTTGGTAACCCCTTTCAATGAAAGTGATACTCATCAGTCTCTGCTTGGGGTTACTTCAATAGAACACAAACCATAGCGATAGAACTTGGAACTAAATTATTGTGGCAAGTTTCAATGAGCTAGCACAAACAGTGTTTGATTTAGAGTTCCAACTACATGTATTCATATAGGAGAAAACAGAGTGAAACCTAAACATGAAAACGGTTACTGCAAAGGAACGGTTTATCCTAGAAGAACGAAATTTGGTGAGCCAAGTGGCAATGGTGTACTGATCATTACCTGCCAGTATCATCAAGATTGGGTGAAAAAATGGTTGCTGAAATTTCAGGAAACTCGTAGTTTTTTAGTAGCTTGGCAACCCCTTTCAATGAAAGTGATTCTCATCAGTATCTGCTTGGGGCTACTTCAATAGGACACAAACTATAGCGATAGACCCTGGAACTACATTATTGTGCCAAGTTTCAAAGAGCTAGCACAAGCCGTGTTTGATTTAGAGTTCCAACTCCATGTATCCATATAGGAGAAAACTTTGTGAAACCTAAAAATAAAAACGGTTACTGCAAAGGAACGGTTTAACCTAGAAAAAAGAAATTTGGTGAGCCAACTGGGACTGGTGTACTGATCATTACCAGCCAATATCATGAAGATTGGGTGAAAAAATGTTTGCTGAGATTTCAGGAAACTCGTGGATTTTGGAAGCTTGGTAACCCCTTTCAATGAAAGTGATACTCATCAGTCTCTGCTTGGGGTTACTTCAATAGAACACAAACCATAGCGATAGAACTTGGAACTACATTATTGTGCCACGTTTCAAAGAGCTAGCACAAACCGTGTTTGATTTAGAGTTCCAACTACATGTATCCATATAGGAGAAAACAGAGTGAAACCTAAACATGAAAACGGTTACTGCAAATGAACGGTTTAACCTAGAAGAACGAAATTTGTTGAGGCAAGTGGGATTGGTGTACTGATCATTACCTGCCAGTATCATCAAGATTGGGTGAAAAAAAGGTTGCTGAGATTTCCGGAAACTCGTATTTTTTTAGAAGCTTGGCAACCCCTTTCAATGAAAGTGATTCTCGTCAGTCTCTGCTTGGGGCTACTTCAATAGGACACAAACCATAGCGATAGACAATGGAACTACATTATTGTGCCAAGTTTCAAAGAGCTAGCACAAACCGTGTTTTATTTAGAGTTCCAAACACATGTGTCCATATAGGAGAATACTTTGTGAAACCTAAAAATAAAAACGGTTACTGCAAAGGAACGGTTTAACCTAGAAGAACGAAATTTGGTGAGCCACGTGGGATTGGTGTACTGATCATTACCTGCAAGTATCATCAAGATTGGTTGAAAAAATGTTTGCTGAGATTTCAGGAAACTCGTAGTTTTATGGAAGCTTGGCAAACCCTTTCAATGAAAGTGATTCTCGTCAGTCTCTGCTTGGGGCTACTTCAATAGGACACAAACCATAGCGATAGACCCTGGAACTACATTATTGTGCCAAGTTTCAAAGAGCTAGCACAAACCGTGTTTGATTTAGAGTTCCAACTACATGTATCCATATAGGAGAAAACAGAGTGAAACCTAAACATGAAAACGGTTACTGCAAAGGAACGGTTTAACCTAGAAGAACGAAATTTGGTGAGCCAAGTGGGATTGGTGTACTGATCATTACTTGCAAGTATCATCAAGATTGGGTGAAAAAATGGTTGCTGACATTTCAGGAAACTCGTAGTTTTTTTGGAAGCTTGACAACCCCTTTCAATGAAAGTGATTCTCGTCAGTCTCTGCTTGGGGCTACTTCAATAGGACACAAACCATAGCGATAGACCTTAGAACTACATTATTCTGCCAAGTTTCAAAGAGTTACACAAACCGTGTTTGATTTAGATTTCCAACTACATGTACTTATATAGGAGAAATCAGAGTGAAACCTAAAAATGAAAACGGTTACTGCAAAGGAACGGTTGAACCAAGAAGAACGAAATTTGGTGAGATAAGTGGGATTGGTGTACTGATCATTACCTGCCAGTATCATCAAGATTGGGTGAAAAAATGGTTGCTGAGATTTCAGGATACTCGTAGTTTTTTAGAAGCTTGGCAACCCCTTTCAATGAAAGTGATTCTCGTCAGTCTCTGCTTGGGGCTACTTCAATAGGACACAAACCATAGCGATAGAACTTGGAACTACATTCTTGTGCCAAGTTTCAAAGAGCTAGCACACCGTGTTTGATTTAGTGTTCCAACTACATGTATCCATATAGTAGAAAACAGAGTGAAACCTAAAACATGAAACGGTTACTGCAAATGAACGGTTTAACCTAGAAAAGAAATTTGGTGAGCCAAGTCGGACTGGTGTACGGATCATTACCTGCCAGTATCATCAAGATTGGGTGAAAAAATGTTTGCTGAGATTTCAGGAAACTCGTAGTTTTTTGGAAACTTGGCAACCCCTTTCAATGAAAGTTATTCTCGTCAGTTCTCTTCTTGGGGCTACTTCAATAGGACACAAACCATAGCGATAGACCTTAGAACTACATTATTCTGCCAAGTTTCAAAGAGTTAGCACAAACCATGTTTGATTTAGAGTTCCAACTACATGTACTTATATAGGAGAAAACAGAGTGAAACCTAAAAATGAAAACGGTTACTGCAAAGGAACGGTTTAACCTAGAAGAACGAAATTTGGTGAGCCAAGTGGGATTGGTGTACTGATCATTACCTGCAAGTATCATCAAGATTGGGTGAAAAAATGTTTGCTGAGATTTCAGGAAACTCGTATTTTTTTGGAAGCTTGGCCACCCCATTCAATGAAAGTGATTCTCATCAGTCTCTGCTTGGGGCTACTTCAGTAGGACACAAACCATAGCGATAGAACCTGGAACTACATTATTGTGCCAAGTTTCAAAGAGCTAGCACAAACCGTGTTTGATTTAGAGTTCCAACTACATGCATCCATATAGGAGAAAACAGAGTGAAACCTAAACATGAAAACGGTTACTGCAAAGGAACGGTTTAACCTAGAAGAAAGAAATTTGGTGAGCCAAGTGGGATTGGTGTACTGATCATTACCAGCCAATATCATGAAGATTGGGTGAAAAAATGTTTGCTGAGATTTCAGGAAACTCGTAGTTTTTTGGAAGCTTGGTAACCCCTTTCAATGAAAGTGATACTCATCAGTCTCTGCTTGGGGTTACTTCAATAGAACACAAACCATAGCGATAGAACTTGGAACTACATTATTGTGCCAAGTTTCAAAGAGCTAGCACAAACCGTGTTTGATTTAGAGTTCCAACTACATGTATCCATATAGGAGACAACAGAGTGAAACCTAAACATGAAAACGGTTACTGCAAACGAATGGTTTAACCTAGAAGAACGAAATTTGGTGAGCCAAGTGCGATTGGTGTACTGATCATTACCTGCAAGTATCATCAAGATTGGGTGAAAAAATGTTTGCTGAGATTTCAGGAAACTCCTAGTTTTTTGGAAGATTGGCAACCCCTTTTAGTGAAAGTGATTCTCGTCAGTCTCTTCTTGGGGCTACTTCAATAGGACACAAACCATAGCGATAGAACGTGGAACTACATTCTTGTGCCAAGTTTCAAAGAGGTGGCACAAACCGTCTTTGATTTAGAGTTCCAACTACATGTATCCATATAGGAGAAAACAGAGTGAAACCTAAACATGAAAACGGTTACTGAAAATGAACGGTTTAACCTAGAAGAAAGAAATTTGATGAGCCAAGTGGGACTGGTGTACGGATCATTACCTGCAAGTATCATCAAGATTGGGTGAAAAAATGTTTGCTGAGATTTCAGGAAACTCGTATTTTTTTGGAAGCTTGGCAACCCCATTCAATGAAAGTGATTCTCATCAGTCGCTGCTTGGGGCTCCTTCAATAAGACATAAACCATAGCGATAGAACTTGGAACTACATTATTGTGCCACGTTTCAAAGAGCTAGCACAAACCGTGTTTGATTTAGAGTTCCAACTACATGTATCCATATAGGAGAAAACAGAGTGAAACCTAAACATGAAAACGGTTACTGCAAATGAAAGGTTTAACCTAGAAGAACGAAATTTGTTGAGGCAAGTGGGATTGGTGTACTGATCATTACCTGCCAGTATCATCAAGATTGGGTGAAAAAAAGGTTGCTGAGATTTCAGGAAACTCGTATTTTTTTAGAAGCTTGGCAACCCCTTTCAATGAAAGTGATTCTCGTCAGTCTCTGCTTGGGGCTACTTCAATAGGACACAAACCATAGCGATAGACCCTGGAACTACATTATTGTGCCAAGTTTCAAAGAGCTAGCACAAACCGTGTTTTATTTAGAGTTCCAAATACATGTATCCATATAGGAGAATACTTTGTGAAACCTAAAAATATAAACGGTTATCTCAAAGGAACGATTTAACCTAGAAGAATGAAATTTGGTGAGCCAAGTGGGATTGGTGTACTGATCATTACCTGCAAGTATCATCAAGATTGGGTGAAAAAATGTATGCTGAGATTTCAGGAAACTCGTAGTTTTATGGAAGCTTGGCAAACCCTTTCAATGAAAGTGATTCTCGTCAGTCTCTGCTTGGGGCTACTTCAATAGGACACAAACCATAGCGATAGACCCTGGAACTACATTATTGTGCCAAGTTTCAAAGAGCTAGAACAAACCGTGTTTGATTTAGAGTTCCAACTGCATGTATCCATATAGGAGAAAACAGAGTGAAACCTAAACATGAAAACGGTTACTGTAAACGAATGGTTTAACCTAGAAGAACGAAATTTGAAGAGCCAAGTGGGATTGGTGTACTGATCATTACCTGCAAGTATCATCAAGATTGGGTGAAAAAATGTTTGATGAGATTTCAGGAAACTCCTAGTTTTTGGAAGATTGGCAACCGCTTTCAATGAAAGTGATTCTCGTCAGTCTCTGCTTGGGGCTACTTCAATAGGACACAAACCATAGCGATAGAACTTGGAACTACATTCTTGAGCGAAGTTTCAAAGAGGTAGCACAAACCGTCTTTGATTTAGAGTTCCAACTACATGTATCCATATAGGAGAAAACAGAGTGAAACCTAAACATGAAAACGGTTACTGCAAATTAACGGTTTAACCTAGAAGAACGTAATTTGGTGAGCCAAGTGGGACTGGTTTACGGATCATTACCTGCAAATATCATCAAGATTGGGTGAAAAAATGTTTGCTGAGATTTCAGGAAACTCGTATTTTTTTGGAAGCTTGGCAACCCCATTCAATGAAAGTGATTCTCGTCAGTCTCTGCTTGGGGCTCCTTCAATAAGACACAAACCATAGCGATAGAACTTGGAACTACATTATTGTGCCACGTTTCAAAGAGCTAGCACAAACCGTGTTTGATTTAGAGTTCCAACTACTTGTATCCGTAAAGGAGAAAACAGAGTGAAACCTAAACATGAAAACGGTAACTGCAGATGAACGGTTTAACCTTGAAGAACGAAATTTGGTGAGCCAAGTGGGATTGGTGTACTGATCATTACCTGCAAGTATCATCAAGATCGGGTTAAAAAATGTTTGCTGAGATTTCAGGAAACTCGGAGTTTTATGGAAGCTTGGCAACCCCTTTCAATGAAAGTGATTCTCGTCAGTCTCTCCTTGGGGCTACTTCAATAGGACACAAACCATAGCGATAGACCCTGGAACTACATTATTGTGCCAAGTTTCAAAGAGCTAGCACAAACCGTGTTTGATTTAGAGTTCCAACTACATGTATCCATATAGGAGAAAACAGAGTGAAACCTAAACATGAAAACGGTTACTGTAAACGAATGGTTTAACCTAGAAGAACGAAATTTGGTGAGCCAAGTGGGATTGGTGTACTGATCATTACCTGCAAGTATCATCAAGATTGGGTGAAAAAATGTTTGCTGAGATTTCAGGAAACTCCTAGTTTTTTGGAAGATTGGCAACCCCTTTCAATGAAAGTGATTCTCGTCAGTCTCTGCTTGGGGCTACTTCAATAGGACACAAACCATAGCGATAGAACTTGGAACTACATTCTTGAGCGAAGTTTCAAAGAGGTAGCACAAACCGTCTTTGATTTAGAGTTCCAACTACATGAATCCATATAGGAGAAAACAGAGTGAAACCTAAACATGAAAACGGTTACTGCAAATTAACTGTTTAACCTAGAAGAACGAAATTTGGTGAGCCAAGTGGGACTGGTTTACGGATCATTACCTGCAAGTATCATCAAGATTGGGTGAAAAAAATGTTTGCTGAGATTTCAGGAAACTCGTATTTTTTTGGAAGCTTGGCAACCATATTCAATGAAAGTGATTCTCGTCAGTCTCTGCTTGGGGCTACTTCAATAAGACACAAACCATAGCGATAGAACTTTGAAGTACATTATTGTGCCAAGGTTCAAAGAGCTAGCACAAACCGTGTTTGATTTAGAGTTCTAACTACATGTATCCATGTAGGAGAAAACAGAGTGAAACCTAAACATGAAAACGGTTACTGCAAACGAATGGTTTAACCTAGAAGAACGAAATTTGGTGAGCCAAGTGGGACTGGTGTACGGATCATTACCAGCCAATATCACCAAGATTGGGTGAAAAAATGTTTGCTGAGATTTCAGGAAACTCGTAGTTTTTTGGAAGATTGGCAACCCCTTTCAGTGAAAGTGATTCTCGTCAGTCTCTGCTTGGGGCTACTTCAATAGGACACAAACCATAGCGATAGAACGTGGAACTACAATCTTGAGCGAAGTTTCAAAGAGGTAGCACAAACCATCTTTGATTTAGAGTTCCAACTACATGTATCCATATAGGAGTGAAACCTAAACATGAAAACGGTTACTGCAAATGAACGGTTTAACCTAGAAGAAAGAAATTTGATGAGCCAAGTGGGACTGGTGTACGGATCATTACCTGCAAGTATCATCAAGATTGGGTGAAAAAATGTTTGCTGAGATTTCAGGAAACTCGTATTTTTATGGAAGCTTGGCAAACCCTTTCAATGAAAGTGATTCTCGTCAGTCTCTGCTTGGGGCTCCTTCAATAGGACACAAACCATAGCGATAGACCCTGGAACTACATTATTGTGCCAAGTTTCAAAGAGCTAGCACAAACCGTGTTTGATTTAGAGTTCCAAATACATGTATCCATATAGGAGAATACTTTGTGAAACCAAAAATATAAACGGTTACCTCAAAGGAACGGTTTAACCTAGAAGAACGAAACTTGGTGAGCCAAGTGGGATTGGTGTACTGATCATTACCTGCAAGTATCATCAAGATTGGGTGAAAAAATGTTTGCTGAGATTTCAGGAAACTCGTAGTTTTATGGAAGCTTGGCAAACCCTTTCAATGAAAGTGATTCTCGTCAGTCTCTGCTTGGGGCTACTTCAATAGGACACAAACCATAGCGATAGACCCTGGAACTACATTATTGTGCCAAGTTTCAAAGAGCTAGCACAAACCGTGTTTGATTTAGAGTTCCAACTACATGTATACATATAGGAGAAAACAGACTGAAACCTAAACATGAAAACGGTTACTGCAAATGAACGGTTTAACCTAGAAGAAAGAAATTTGGTGAGCCAAGTGGGACTGGTGTACGGATCATTACCTGCAAGTATCATCAAGATTGGGTTAAAAAAATGTTTGCTGAGATTTCGGGAAACTCGTATTTACTTGGAAGCTTGGCAACCCCATTCAATGAAAGTGATTCTCGTCAGTCTCTGCTTGGGCCTCTTCAATAAGACACAAACCATAGCGATAGAACTTGTAACTACATTATTGTGCCACGTTTCAAAGAGCTAGCACAAACCGTGTTTGATTTAGAGTTCCAACTACATGTATCCATATAGGAGAAAACAGAGTGAAACCTAAACATGAAAACGGTTACTGCAAATGAATGGTTTAACCTAGAAGAACGAAATTTGTTGAGGCAAGTGGGATTGGTGTACTGATCATTACCTGCAAGTATCATCAAGATGGGGTGAAAAAAATGTTTGCTGAGATTTCAGGAAACTCGTATTTTTTTGGAAGCTTGGCAACCCCATTCAATGAAAGTGATTCTCGTCAGTCTCTGCTTGGGGCTACATCAATAAGACAGAAACCATAGCGATAGAACTTTGAACTACATTATTGTGCCAAGGTTCAAAGAGCTAGCACAAACCGTGTTTGATTTAGAGTTCTAACTACATGTATCCATGTAGGAGAAAACAGAGTGAAACCTAAACATGAAAACGGTTACTGCAAACGAATGGTTTAACCGAGAAGAACGAAATTTGGTGAGCCAAGTGGGATTGGAGTACTGATCATTACCTGCAAGTATCATCAAGATTGGGTGAAAAAATGTTTGCTGAGATTTCAGGAAACTCGTAGTTTTTTGGAAGCTTGGCAACCCCTTTCAATGAAAGTGATTCTCGTCAGTCTCTGCTTGGGGCTACTTCAATAGGACACAAACCATAGCGATAGACCCTGGAACTACATTATTGTGCCAAGTTTCAAAGAGCTAGCACAAACCGTGTTTGATTTAGAGTTCCAAATACATGTATCCATATAGGAGAAAACTTTGTGAAACCTAAAAATAAAAACGGTTACCTCAAAGGAACGGTTTAACCTAGAAGAACGAAACTTGGTGAGCCAAGTGGGATTGGTGTACTGATCATTACCTGCAGGTATCATCAAGATTGGGTGAAAAAATGTTTGCTGAGATTTCAGGAAACTCGTAGTTTTATGGAAGCGTGGAAACCCCTTTCAATGAAAGTGATTCTCGTCAGTCTCTGCTTGGGGCTACTTCAATAGGACACAAACCATAGCGATAGACCCTGGAACTACATTATTGTGCCAAGTTTCAAAGAGCTAGCACAAACCGTGTTTTATTTAGAGTTCCAACTACATGTATCCATATAGGAGAAAACAGAGTGAAACCTAAACATGAAAACGGTTACTGCAAATGAATGGTTTAACCTAGAAGAAAGAAATTTGGTGAGCCAAGTGGGATTGGTGTACGGATCATTACCTGCAAGTATCATCAAGATTGGGTGAAAAAATGTTTGCTGAGATTTCAGGAAACTCGTATTTTTTTGGAAGCTTGGCAACCCCATTCAATGAAAGTGATTCTCGTCAGTCTCTGCTTGGGGCTACTTCAATAAGACACAAACCATAGCGATAGAACTTGGAACTACATTATTGTGCCAAGTTTCAAAGAGCTAGCACAAACCGTGTTTGATTTAGAGTTCCAACTACATGTATCCACATAGGAGAAAACAGAGTGAAACCTAAAGATGAAAACGGTTACTGCAAATGAACGGTTTAACCTAGAAGAACGAAATTTGGTGAGCCAAGTGGGATTGGTTTACTGATCATTACCAGCCAATATCATGAAGATTGGGTGAAAAAATGTTTGCTGAGCTTTCAGGAAACTCGTAGTTTTTTGGAAGCTTGGTAACCCCTTTCAATGAAAGTGATAATCATCAATCTCTGCTTGGGGTTACTTCAATAGAACACAAACCATAGCGATAGAACTTGGAACTACATTATTGTGCCAAGTTTCAAAGAGCTAGCACAAACCGTGTTTGATTTAGAGTTCCAACTACATGTATCCATATAGGAGAAAACAGAGTGAAACCTAAACATGAAAAAGGTTACTGCAAAGGAACGGTTTAAACTAGAAGAAAGAAATTTGGTGAGCCAAGTGGGATTGGTGTACTGATCATTACCTGCCAGTATCATCAAGATTGGGTGAAAAAATGTTTGCTGAGATTTAAGGAAACTCGTAGTTTTTTGGAAGATAGGCAACCCCTTTCAATGAAAGTGATTCTCGTCAGTCTCTGCTTTGGGCTACTTCAATAGGACACAAACCATAGCGATAGACCCTGGAACTACATTATTGTGCCAAGTTTCAAAGAGCTAGCACAAAACGTGTTTTATTTAGAGTTCCAACCACATGTATCCATATAGGAGAAAACTTTGTGAAACCTAAAAATAAAAACGGTTACTGCAAAGGAACGGTTTAACCTAGAAGAACGAAATTTGGTGAGCCAAGTGGGATTGGTGTACTGATCATTACCTTCAAGTATCATCAGGATTGGGTGAAAAAATGTTTGCTGAGATTTCAGGAAACTCGTAGTTTTTTGGGAGCTTGGCAACGCCTTTCAATGAAAGTGATTCTCGTCAGTCTCTGCTTGGGGCTACTTCAATAGGACACAAACCATAGCCAAAGAACTTGGAACTACATTCTTGAGCCAAGTTTCAAAGAGGTAGCACAAACCGTCTTTGATTTAGAGTTCCAACTACATGTATCCATATAGGAGAAAACAGAGTGAAACCTAAACATGAAAACGGTTACTGCAAACGAATGGTTTAACCTACAAGAACGAAATTTGGTGAGCCAAGTAGGATTGGTGTATGGATCATTACCTGCAAGTATCATCAAGATTGGGTGAAAAAATGGTTGCTGAGATTTCAGGAAACTCGTTGTTTTTTGGAAGATTGCCAACCCCTTTCAATGAAAGTGATTCTCGTCAGTCTCTGCTTGGGGCTACTTCAATAGGACACAAACCATAGTGATAGACCCTGGAACTACATTGTTGTGCCAAGTTTCAAAGAGCTAGCACAAACCGTGTTTTATTTAGAGTTCCAACAACATGTATCCATATAGGAGAAAACAGAGTGAAACCTAAACATGAAAACGGTTACTGCAAACGAATGGTTTAACCTAGAAGAACGAAATTTGGTGAGCCAAGTGGGATTGGTGTACTGATCATTACCTGCCAGTATCATCAAGATTGGGTGAAAAAATGTTTGCTGAGATTTCAGGAAACTCGTAGTTTTCTGGAAGCTTGGCAACCCCTTTCAATGAAAGTGATTCTCGTCAGTCTCTTCTTGGGGCTACTTCAATAGGACAAAAACCATAGCGATAGACCCTGGAACTACATTATTGTGCCAAGTTTCAAAGAGCTAGCACAAACCGTGTTTTATTTAGAGTTCCAACTACATGTATCCATATAGGAGAAAACAGAGTGAAACCTAAACATGAAAACGGTTACTGCAAAGGAACGGTTTAACCTAGAAGAATGAAATTTGGTGAGCCAAGTGGGATTGGTGTACTGATCATTACCTGCAAGTATCATCAAGGTTGGGTGAAAAAATGTTTGCTGAGATTTCAGGAAACTCGTAGTTTTTTGGAAGATTGGCAACCCCTTTCAATGAAAGTGATTCTCGTCAGTCTCTGCTTGGGGCTACTTCAATAGGACACAAACCATAGCCATAGAACTTGGAACTACATTCTTGTGCCAAGTTTCAAAGAGGTAGCACAAACCGTCTTTGATTTAGAGTTCCAACTACATGTATCCATATAGGAGAAAACAGAGTGAAACCTAAACATGGAAACGGTTACTGCAAATGAACGGTTTAACCTAGAAGAACGAAATTTGGTGAGCCAAGTGGGACTGGTGTACGGATCATTACCTGCAAGTATCATCAAGATTGGGTGAAAAAATGTTTGCAGACATTTCAGGAAACTCGTAGTTTTTTGGAAGCTTGGCAACCCCATTCAATGAAAGTGATTCTCTTCAGTCTCTGCTTGGGGCTACTTCAATAAGACACAAACCATAGCGATAGAACTTGGAACTACATTAATGTGCCAAGTTTCAAAGAGCTAGCACAAACCGTGTTTGATTTAGAGTTCCAACTACATGTATCCATATAGGAGAAAACAGAGTGAAACCTAAACATGAAAACGGTTACTGCAAATGAACGGTTTAACCTAGAAGAACGAAATTTGTTGAGCCAAGCGGGATTGGTGAACTGATCATTACCTGCCAGTATCATCAAGATTGGGTGAAAAAAAGGTTGCTGAGATTTCAGGAAAGTCGTAGTTTTTTGGAAGCTTGGCAACCTCTTTCAATTAAAGTGATTCTCGTCAGTCTCTGCTTGGGGCTACTTCAATAGGACACAAACCATAGCGATAGACCCTGGAACTACATTATTGTGCCAAGTTTCAAAGAGGTAGCACAAACCGTGTTTGATTTAGAGTTCCAACTACATGTATCCATATAGGAGAAAACAGAGTGAAACCTAAACATGAAAACGGTTACTGCAAATGAACGGTTTAACCTAGAAGAACGAAATTTGGTGAGCCAAGTGGGATTGGTGTACTGATCATTACCTGCAAGTATCATCAAGATTGGGTGAAAAAATGTTTGCTGAGATTTCAGGAAACTCGTAGTTTTATGGAAGCTTGGCAACCCCGTTCAATGAAAGTGATTCTCGTCAGTCTCTGCTTGGGGCTACTTCAATAGGACACAAACCATAGCGATAGACCCTGGAACTACATTATTGTGCCAAGTTTCAAAGAGGTAGCACAAACCGTGTTTTATTTAGAGTTCCAACTACATGTATCCATATAGGAGAAAACAGAGTGAAACCTAAACATGAAAACGGTTACTGCAAACGAATGGTTTAACCTAGAAGAACGAAATTTGGTGAGCCAAGTGGGATTGGTGTACTGATCATTACCTGCAAGTATCATCAAGATTGGGTGAAAAAATGTTTGCTGAGATTTCAGGAAACTCCTAGTTTTTTGGAAGATTGGCAACCCCTTTCAATGAAAGTGATTCTCGTCAGTCTCTGCTTGGGGCTACTTCAATAGGACACAAACCATAGCCATAGAACTTGGAACTACATTCTTGTGCCAAGTTTCAAAGAGGTAGCACAAACCGTGTTTGATTTAGAGTTCCAACTACATGTATCCATATAGGAGAAAACTTTGTGAAACCTAAAAATAAAAACGGTACTGCAAAGGAACGGTTTAACCTAGAAGAACGAATTTTGGTGAGCCAAGTGGGATTGGTGTACTGATCATTTCCTGCAAGTATCATCAATATTGGGTGAAAAAATGTTTGCTGAGATTTGAGGAAACTCGTAGTTTTTTGGGAGCTTGGCAACGCCTTTCAATTAAAGTGATTCTCGTCAGTCTCTGCTTGGGCTACTTCAATAGGACACAAACCATAGCCATAGAACTTGGACCTACATTCTTGTGCCAAGTTTCAAAGAGGTAGCACAAACCGTGTTTGATTTAGAGTTCCAACTACATGTATCCATATAGGAGAAAACAGAGTGAAACCTAAACATGAAAACGGTTACTGCAAAGGAACGGTTTAACCTAGAAGAACGAAATTTGGTGAGCCAAGTGGGAATGGTGTACTGATCATTACCTGCAAGTATCATCAAGATTGGGTGAAAAAATGTTTGCTGAGATTTCAGGAAACTCGTAGTTTTTTGGAAGATTGGCAACCCCTTTCAATGAAAGTGATTCTCGTCAGTCTCTGCTTGGGGCTAATTCAATAGGACACAAACCATAGCGATAGACCCTGGAACTACATTATTGTGCCAAGTTTCAAAGAGGTAGCACAAACCGTGTTTGATTTAGAGTTCCAACAACATGTATCCATATAGGAGAATACAGAGTGAAACCTAAACATGAAAACGTTTACTGCAAACGAATGGTTTAAACCTAGAAAAACGAAATTTGGTGAGCCAAGTGGGATTGGTGTACTGATCATTACCTGCCAGTATCATCAAGTTTGGGTGAAAAAATGTTTGCTGAGATTACAGGAAACTCCTAGTTTTTTGGAAAATTGGCAACCCCTTTCAATGAAAGTGATTCTCGTCAGTCTCTGCTTGGGGCTACTTCAATAGGACACAAACCATAGCCATAGAACTTGGAACTACATTCTTGTGCCAAGTTTCAAAGAGGTAGCACAAACCGTGTTTGATTTAGAGTTCCAACTACATGTATCCATATAGGAGAAAACAGAGTGAAACCTAAACATGAAAATGGTTACTGCAAATGAACGGTTTAACCTAGAAGAACGAAATTTGGTGAGCCAAGTGGGATTGGTGTACTGATCATTACCTGCCAGTATCATCAAGATTGGGTGAAAAAATGTTTGCTGAGATTTCAGGAAACTCGTAGTTTTCTGGAAGCTTGGCAACCCCTTTCAATTAAAGTGATTCTCGTCAGTCTCTTCTTGGGGCTACTTCAATAGGACAAAAACCATAGCGATAGACCCTGGAACTACATTATTGTGCCAAGTTTCAAAGAGCTAGCACAAACCGTGTTTTATTTAGAGTTCCAACTACATGTATCCATATAGGAGAAAAGTTTGTGAAACCTAAAAATAAAAACGGTTACTGCAAAGGAACGGTTTAACCTAGAAGAACGAAATTTGGTGAGCCAAGTGGGATTGTTGTACTGATCATTACCTGCAAGTATCATCAAGATTGGGTGAAAAAATGTTTGCTGAGATTTCAGGAAACTCGTAGTTTTTTGGAAGATTGGCAACCCCTTTCAATGAAAGTGATTCTCGTCAGTCTCTGCTTGGGGCTACTTCAATAGGACACAAACAATAGCCATAGAACTTGGAACTACATTCTTGTGCCAAGTTTCAAAGAGGTTGCACAAACCGTCTTTGATTTAGAGTTCCAACTACATGTATCCATATAGGAGAAAACAGAGTAAAACCTAAACATGGAAACGGTTACTGCAAATGAACGGTTTAACCAAGAAGAACGAAATTTGGTGAGCCAAGTGGGACTGGTGTACGGATCATTACCTGCAAGTATCATCAAGATTGGGTGAAAAAATGTTTGCAGACATTTCAGGAAACTCGTAGTTTTTTGGAAGCTTGGCAACCCCATTCAATGAAAGTGATTCTCGTCAGTCTCTGCTTGGGGCTACTTCAATAAGACACAAACCATAGCGATAGAACTTGGAACTACATTATTGTGCCAAGTTTCAAAGAGCTAGCACAAACCGTGTTTTATTTAGAGTTCCAACTACATGTATCCATATAGGAGAAAACAGAGTGAAACCTAAACATGAAAACGGTTACTGCAAATGAACAGTTTAACCTAGAAGAACAAAATTTGTTGAGCCAAGCGGGATTGGTGTACGGATCATTACCTGCCAGTATCATCAAGATTGGGTGAAAAAAAGGTTGCTGAGATTTCAGGGAACTCGTAGTTTTTTGGAAGCTTGGCAACCTCTTTCAATTAAAGTGATTCTCGTCAGTCTCTGCTTGGGGCTACTTCAATAGGACACAAACCATAGCCATAGAACTTGGAACTACATTCTTGTGCCAAGTTTAAAAGAGCTAGCACAAAACGTGTTTTATTTAGAGTTCCAAATACATGTATCCATATAGGAGAAAACTTTGTGAAACCTAAAAATAAAAACGGTTACTGCAAAGGAACGGTTTAACCTAGAAGATCGAAATTTGGTGACCCAAGTGGGATTGGTGTACTGATCATTACCTGCAAGTATCATCAAGATTGGGTGAAAAAATATTTGCGGAGATTTCAGGAAACTCGTAGTTTTATGGAAGCTTGGCAACCCCTTTCAATGAAAGTGATTCTCGTCAGTCTCTGCTTGGGGCTACTTCAATAGCACACAAACCATAGCGATAGACCCTGGAACTACATTATTGTGCCAAGTTTCAAAGAGGTAGCACAAACCGTGTTTGATTTAGAGTTCCAACAACATGAATCCATATAGGAGAATACAGAGTGAAACCTAAACATGAAAACGGTTACTGCAAACGAATGGTTTAACCTAGAAGAACGAAATTTGCTGAGCCAAGTGGGATTGGTGTACTGATCATTACCTGCCAGTATCATCAAGATTGGGCGAAAAAATGTTTGCTGAGATTTCAGGAAACTCGTAGTTTTTTGGAAGATTGGCAACCCCTTTCAATGAAAGTGATTCTCGTCAGTCTCTTCTTGGGGCTACTTCAATAGGACACAAACCATAGCGATAGACCCTGGAACTACATTATTGTGCCAAGTTTCAAAGAGCTAGCACAAACTGTGTTTTATTTAGAGTTCCAAATACATGTATCCATATAGGAGAAAACTTTGTGAAACCTAAAAATAAAAACGGTTACTGCAAAGGAACGGTTTAACCTAGAAGAACGAAATTTGGTGAGCCAAGTGGGATTGGTGTACTGATCATTACCTGCAAGTATCATGAAGATTGGGTGAAAAAATGTTTGCTGAGATTTCAGGAAACTCGTAGTTTTTTGGAAGATTGGCAACCCCTTTCAATGAAAGTGATTCTCGTCAGTCTCTGCTTGGGGCTACTTCAATAGGACACAAACCATAGCGATAGAACTTGGAACTACATTCTTGTGCCAAGTTTCAAAGAGCTAGCACAAACCGTCTTTGATTTAGAGTTCCAACTACATGTATCCATATAGGAGAAAACAGAGTGAAACCTAAACATGGAAACGGTTACTGCAAATGAACGGTTTAACCTAGAAGAACGAAATTTGGTGAGCCAAGTGGGACTGGTGTATGGATCATTACCTGCAAGTATCATCAAGATTGGGTGAAAAAATGTTTGCAGACATTTCAGGAAACTCGTTGTTTTTTGGAAGATTGGCAACCCCTTTCAATGAAAGTGATTCTCGTCAGTCTCTGCTTGGGGCTACTTCAATAGGACACAAACCATAGCCATAGTACTTGGAACTACATTCTTGTGCCAAGTTTCAAAGAGGTAGCACAAACCGTGTTTGATTTAGAGTTCCAACTACATGTATCATTATAGGAGAAAACAGAGTGAAACCTAAACATGGAAACGGTTACTGCAAATGAACGGTTTAACCTAGAAGAACGAAATTTGGTGAGCCAAGTGGGACTGGTGTACGGATCATTACCTGCAAGTATCATCAAGATTGGGTGAAAAAATGTTTGCAGACATTTCAGGAAACTCGTAGTTTTTTGGAAGCTTGGCAACCCCATTCAATGAAAGTGATTCTCGTCAGTCTCTGCTTGGGGCTACTTCAATAAGACACAAACCATAGTGATAGAACTTGGAACTACATTATTGTGCCAAGTTTCAAAGAGCTAGCACAAACCGTGTTTGATTTAGAGTTCCAACTACATGTATCCATATAGGAGAAAACAGAGTGAAACCTAAACATGAAAACGGTTACTGCAAATGAACGGTTTAACCTAGAAGAACGAAATTTGTTGAGCCAAGTGGGATTGGTGTACTGATCATTACCTGCCAGTATCATCAAGATTGGGTGAAAAAAAGATTGCTGAGATTTCAGGAAACTCGTAGTTTTTTGGAAGCTTGGCAACCCCTTTCAATTAAAGTGATTCTCGTCAGTCTCTGCTTGGGGCTACTTCAATAGGACACAAACCATAGCGATAGACCCTGGAACTACATTATTGTGGCAAGTTTCAAAGAGCTAGCACAAACCGTGTTTTATTTAGAGTTCCAACTACATGTATCCATATAGGAGAAAACAGAGTGAAACCTAAATATGAAAACGGTTACTGCAAATGAACGGTTTAACCTAGAAGAACGAAATTTGGTGAGCCAAGTGGGATTGGTGTACTTATCATTACCTGCAAGTATCATCAAGATTGGGTGAAAAAATGTTTGCTGAGATTTCAGGAAACTCGTAGTTTTTTGGAAGATTGGCAACCCCTTTCAATGAAAGTGATTCTCGTCAGTCTCTGCTTGGGGCTACTTCAATAGGACACAAACCATAGCCATAGAACTTGGAACTACATTCTTGTGCCAAGTTTCAAAGAGGTAGCACAAACCGTGTTTGATTTAGAGTTCCAACTACATGTATCCATATAGGAGAAAACAGAGTGAAACCTAAACATGAAAACGGTTACTGCAAATGAACGGTTTAACCTAGAAGAAAGAAATTTGGTGAGCCAAGTGGGATTGGTGTACTGATCATTACCTGCAAGTATCATCAAGATTGGGTGAAAAAATGTTTGCTGAGATTTCAGGAAACTCGTAGTTTTTTGGAAGATTGGCAACCCCTTTCAATGAAAGTGATTCTCGTCAGTCTCTGCTTGGGGCTACTTCAATAGGACACAAACCATAGTGATAGACCCTGGAACTACATTATTGTGCCAAGTTTCAAAGAGCTAGCACAAACCGTGTTTGATTTAGAGTTCCAACTACATGTATCCATATAGGAGAAAACAGAGTGAAACCTAAACATGAAAACGGTTACTGCAAATGAACGGTTTAACCTAGAAGAAAGAAATTTGGTGAGCCAAGTGGGACTGGTGTATGGATCATTACCTGCAAGTATCATCAAGATTGGGTGAAAAAATGTTTGCTGAGATTTCAGGAAACTCGTAGTTTTTTGGAAGCTTGGTAACCCCTTTCAATGAAAGTGATACTCATCAATCTCTGCTTGGGGTTACTTCAATAGAACCCAAACCATAGCGATAGAACTTGGAACTACATTATTGTGCCAAGTTTCAAATAGCTAGCACAAACCGTGTTTGATTTAGAGTTCCAACTACATGTATCCATATAGGAGAAAACAGAGTGAAACATAAACATGAAAAAGGTTACTGCAAAGGAACGGTTTAAACTAGAAGAACGAAATTTGGTGAGCCAAGTGGGATTGGAGTACTGATCATTACCTGAAAGTATCATCAAGATTGGGTGAAAAAATGGTTGCTGAGATTTCAGGAAACTCGTAGTTTTTTAGAAGCTTGGCAACCCCTTTCAATGAAAGTGATTCTCGTCAGTCTCTGCTTGGGGCTACTTCAATAGGACACAAACCATAGCGATAGTCCCTGGAACTACATTATTGTTCCAAGTTTTCAAAGAGCTAGCACAAACCGTGTTTTATTTAGAGTTCCAACTACATGTATCCATATAGGAGAAATCTTTATGAAACCTAAAAATAAAAACGGTTACTGCAAAGGAACGGTTTAACCTAGAAGAACGAAATTTGGTGAGCCAAGTGGGATTGGTGTACTGATCATTACCTGCAAGTATCATCAAGATTGGGTGAAAAAATGTTTGCTGAGATTTCAGGAAACTCGTAGTTTTTTGGAAGATTGGCAACCCCTTTCAATGAACGTGATTCTCGTCAGTCTCTGCTTGGGGCTACTTCAATAGGACACAAACCATAGCGATAGAACTTGGAACTACATTCTTGTGCCAAGTTTCAAAGAGGTAGCAGAAACCGTCTTTGATTCAGAGTTCCAACTACATGTATCCATATAGGAGAAAACAGAGTGAAACCTAAACATGAAAACGATTACTGCAAATGAACGGTTTAACCCAGAAGAACGAAATTTGGTGAGCCAAGTGGGACTGGTGTACGGTTCATTACCTGCAAGTATCATCAAGATTGGGTGAAAAAATGTTTGCTGAGATTTCAGGAAACTCGTATTTTTTGGAAGCTTGGCAACCCCATTCAATGTGAGTGATTCTCGTCAGTCTCTGCTTGGGGCTACCTCAATAAGACACAAACCATAGCGATAGAACTTGGAACTACATTATTGTGCCAAGTTTCAAAGAGCTAGCACAAACCGTGTTTGATTTAGAGTTCCAAAAACATGTATCCATATAGGAGAAAACAGAGTGAAACCTAAACATGAAAACGGTTACTGCAAACGAATGGTTTAACCTAGAAGAATGAAATTTGGTGAGCCAAGTGGGATTGGTGTTCTGATCATTACCTGTCAGTATCATCAAGATTGGGTGAAAAAATGTTTGCTGAGATTTCAGGAAACTCCTAGTTTTTTGGAAGATTGGCAAGCCCTTTCAATGAAAGTGATTCTCGTCAGTCTCTGCTTGAGGCTACTTCAATAGGACACAAACCATAGCCATAGAACTTGGAACTACATTCTTGTGCCAAGTTTCAAAGAGCTAGCACAAACCGTGTTTGATTTAGAGTTCCAACTACATGTATCCATATAGGAGAAAACAGAGTGAAACCTAAACATGAAAATGGTTACTGCAAATGAACGGTTTAACCTAGAAGAAAGAAATTTGGTGAGCCAAGTGGGATTGGTGTACTGATCATTACCTGCAAGTATCATCAAGATTGGGTGAAAAAATGTTTGCTGAGATTTCAGGAAACTCGTAGTTTTTTGGAAGATTGGCAACCCCTTTCAATGAAAGTGATTCTCGTCAGTCTCTGCTTGGGACTACTTCAATAGGACACAAACCATAGCCATAGAACTTGGAACTACATTCTTTTGCCAAGTTTCAAAGAGCTAGCACAAACCGTGTTTGATTTAGAGTTCCAACAACATGTATCCATATAGGAGAAAACTTTGTGAAACCTAAAAATAAAAACGGTTACTGCAAAGGAACGGTTTAACCTAGAAGAACGAAATTTGGTGAGCCAAGTGGGATTGGTGTACTGATCATTACCTGCAAGTATCATCAAGATTGGGTGAAAAAATGTTTGCTGAGATTTCAGGAAACTCGTAGTTTTTTGGGAGCTTGGCAACGCCTTTCAATGAAAGTGATTCTCGTCAGTCTCTGCTTGGGGCTACTTCAATAGGACACAAACCATAGCCATAGAACTTGGAAATACATTCTTCTGCCAAGTTTCAAAGAGGTAGCACAAACCGTCTTTGATTTAGAGTTCCAACTACATGTATCCATATAGGAGAAAACAGAGTGAAACCTAAACATGAAAACGGTTACTGCAAATGAACGGTTTAACCTAGAAGAACGAAATTTGGTGAGCCAAGTGGGATTGGTGTACTGATCATTACCTGCAGGTGTCATCAAGATTGGGTGAAAAAATG
The DNA here is from genome assembly GCF_045843805.1 of Urocitellus parryii. Classification (NCBI taxonomy): domain Eukaryota; kingdom Metazoa; phylum Chordata; class Mammalia; order Rodentia; family Sciuridae; genus Urocitellus; species Urocitellus parryii. The sequence continues at coordinate 70,930 of NW_027553998.1, read as the reverse complement.
TTTGCTGCGATTTCAGGAAACTCGTAGTTTTTTGGAAGATTGGCAACCCCTTTCAATGAAAGTGATTCTCGTCAGTCTCTGCTTGGGGCTACTTCAATAGGACACAAACCATAGCGATAGAACTTGGAACTACATTCTTGTGCCAAGTTTCAAAGAGGTAGCAGAAACCGTCTTTGATTTAGAGTTCCAACTACATGTATCCATATAGCAGAAAACAGAGTGAAACCTAAACATGAAAACGGTTACTGCAAATGAACGGTTTAACCCAGAAGAACGAAATTTGGTGAGCCATGTGGGACTGGTGTACTGATCATTACCTGCAAGTATCATCAAGATTGGGTGAAAAAATGTTTGCTGAGATTTCAGGAACCTCGTAATTTTTTGGAAGCTTGGCAACCCCATTGAATGAAAGTGATTCTCGTCAGTCTCTGCTTGGGGCTACTTCAATAAGGAACAAACCATAGCGATAGAACTTGGAACTACATTATTGTGCCAAGTTTCAAAGAGCTAGCACAAACCGTGTTTGATTTAGAGTTCCAACTACATGTATCCATATAGGAGAAAACAGAGTGAAACCTAAACATGAAAACGGTTACTGCAAATGAACGGTTTAACCTAGAAGAACGAAATTTGTTGAGCCAAGTGGGATTGGTGTACTGATCATTACCTGCCAGTATCATCAAGATTGGGTGAAAAAAAGGTTGCTGAGATTTCAGGAAACTCGTAGTTTTTTAGAAGCTTGGCAACCCCTTTCAATGAAAGTGATTCTCGTCAGACTCTGCTTGGGGCTACTTCAATAGGACACAAACCATAGCGATAGACCCTGGAACTACATTATTGTGGCAAGTTTCAAAGAGCTAGCACAAACCGTGTTTTATTTAGAGTTCCAACTACATGTATCCTTATAGGAGAAAACAGAGTGAAACCTAAACATGAAAACGGTTACTGCAAAGGAACGGTTTAACCTAGAAGAACGAAATTTGGTGAGCCAAGTGGGATTGGTGTACTGATCATTACCTGCATGTATCATCAAGATTGGGTGAATAAAATGTTTGCTGAGATTTCAGGAAACTCGTAGTTTTATGGAAGCTTGGCAACCCCCTTCAATGAAAGTGATTCTCGTCAGTCTCTACTTGGGGCTACTTCAATAGGACACAAACCATAGCGATAGACCCTGGAACTACATTATTGTGCCAAGTTTCAAAGAGGTAGCACAAACCGTGTTTGATTTAGAGTTCCAACTACATGTATCCATATAGGAGAAAACAGAGTGAAACCTAAACATGAAAACGGTTACTGCAAACGAATGGTTTAACAAACAAGAACGAAATTTGGTGAGCCAAGTGGGACTGGTGTACGGATCATTACCTGCAAGTATCATCAAGATTGGGTGAAAAAATGTTTGCTGAGATTTCAGGAAACTCGTATTTTTTTGGAAGCTTGGCAACCCCATTCAATGAAAGTGATTCTCGTCAGTCTCTGCTTGGGGCTACTCCAATAGGACACAAACCATAGCCATAGAACTTGGAACTACATTCTTGTGCCAAGTTTCAAAGAGCTAGCACAAACCGCCTTTTATTTAGAGTTCCAACTACATGTATCCATATAGGAGAAAACAGAGTGAAACCTAAACATGAAAACGGTTACTGCAAATGAACGGTTTAACCGAGAAGAAAGAAATTTGGTGAGCCAAGTGGGATTGGTGTACTGATCATTACCTGCAAGTATCATCAAGATTGGGTGAAAAAATGTTTGCTGAGATTTCAGGAAACTCGAAGTTTTTTGGAAGATTGGCAACCCCATTCAATGAAAGTGATTCTCGTCAGTCTCTGCTTGGGGCTACTTCAATAGGACACAAACCATAGCGATAGAACTTGGAACTACATTCTTGTGCCAAGTTTCAAAGAGCTAGCACAAACCGTGTTTGATTTAGCGTTCCAACTACATGTATCCATATAGGAGAAAACAGAGTGAAACCTAAACATGAAAACGGTTACTGCAAATGAACGGTTTAACCTAGAAGAAAGAAATTTGGTGAGCAAGTGGGATTGGTGTACTGATCATTACGTGCAAGTATCATCAAGATTGGGTGAAAAAATGTTTGCTGAGATTTCAGGAAACTCGTAGTTTTTTGGAAGATTGGCAACCCCTTTCAATGAAAGTGATTCTCGTCAGTCTCTGCTTGGGGCTACTTCAATAGGACACAAACCATAGCGATAGACCCTGGAACTACATTATTGTGGCAAGTTTCAAAGAGGTAGCACAAACCGTGTTTGATTTAGAGTTCCAACTACATGTATCCATATAGGAGAAAACAGAGTGAAACCTAAAAATAAAAATGGTTACTGCAAATGAACAGTTTAACCTAGAAGAACGAAATTTGGTGAGCCAAGTGGGATTGGTGTACCTATCATTACCTGCAAGTGTCATCAAGATTGGGTGAAAAAATGTTTGCTGAGATTTCAGGAAACTCGTATTTTTTTGGAAGCTTGGCAACCCCGTTCAATGAGAGTGATTCTCGTCAGTCTCTGCTTGGGGCTACTTCAATAAGACACAAACCATAGCGATAGAACTTGGAACTACACTATTGTGCCAAGTTTCAAAGAGGTAGTACAAACCGTGTTTGATTTAGAGTTCCAACTACATGTATCCATATGGGAGAAAACAGAGTGAAAGCTAAACATGAAAACGGTTACTGCAAATGAACGGTTTAACCTAGAAGAACGAAATTTGGTGAGCCAAGTGGGATTGGTGTACTGATCATTACCTGCAAGTATCATCAAGATTGGGTGAAAAAATGTTTGCTGAGATTTCAGGAAACTCGTAGTTTTTTGGGAGCTTGGCAACGCCTTTCAATGAAAGTGATTCTCGTCAGTCTCCGCTTGGGGCTACTTCAAAAGGACACAAACCATAGCCATAGAACTTGGAACTACATTCTTGTGCCAAGTTTCAAAGAGCTAGCACAAAGCGTCTTTGATTTAGAGTTCCAACTACATGTATCCATATAGGAGAATACAGAGTGAAACCTAAACATGAAAATGGTTACTGCAAATGAACGGTTTAACCTAGAAGAAAGAAATTTGGTGAGCCAAGTGGGATTGGTGTACTGATCATTACCTGCAAGTATCATCAAGATTGGGTGAAAAAATGTTTGCTGAGATTTCAGGAAACTCGTAGTTTTTTGGAAGCTTGGCAACCCCTTTCAATGAAAGTGATTCTCGTCAGTCTCTGCTTGGGGCTACTTCAATACGACACAAACGATAGCGATAGAACTTGGAACTACATTATTGTGCCAAGTTTCAAAGAGCTAGCACAAACCGTGTTTGATTTAGAGTTCCAAATACATGTATCCATATAGGAGAAAACAGAGTGAAACCTAAAAATGAAAACGGTTACTGCAAAGGAACGGTTTAACCTAGAAGAACGAAATTTGGTGAGCCAAGTGGGATTGGTGTACTGATCATTACCTGCCAGTATCATGAAGATTGGGTGAAAAAATGTTTGCTGAGATTTCAGGAAACTCGTAGTTTTTTGGGAGCTTGGCAACGCCTTTCAATGAAAGTGATTCTCGTCAGTCTCTGCTTGGGGCTACTTTAATAGGACACAAACCATAGCGATAGACCCTGGAACTACATTCTTGTGCCATGTTTCAAAGAGCTAGCACAAACCGTGTTTTATTTAGAGTTCCAACTACATGTATCCATATAGGAGAAAACAGAGTGAAACCTAAACATGAAAACGGTTACTGCAAATGAACGGTTTAACCTAGAAGAACGAAATTTGGTGAGCCAAGTGGGACTGGTCTACGGATCATTACCTGCATGTATCATCAAGATTGGGTGACGAAATGTTTGCTGAGATTTCAGGAAACTCGTAGTTTTATGGAAGCTTGGCAACCCCTTTCAATGAAAGTGATTCTCGTCATTCTCTGCTTGGGGCTACTTCAATAGGACACAAACCATAGCGATAGACCCTGGAACTACATTATTGTGCCAAGTTTCAAAGAGGTAGCACAAACCGTGTTTGATTTAGAGTTCCAACTACATGTATCCATATAGGAGAAAACAGAGTGAAACCTAAACATGAAAAAGGTTACTGCAAATGAACGGTTTAACCTAGAAGAACGAAATTTGGTGAGCCAAGTGGGATTGGTGTACTGATCATTACCTGCAGGTATCATCAAGATTGGGTGAAAAAATATTTGCTGAGATTTCAGGAAACTCGTAGTTTTTTGGAAGATTGGCAACCCCTTTCAATGAACGTGATTCTCGTCAGTCTCTGCTTGGGGCTACTTCAATAGGACACAAACCATAGCGATAGAACTTGGAACTGCATTCTTGTGCCAAGTTTCAAAGAGGTAGCACAAACCGTGTTTGATTTAGAGTTCCAACTACATGTATCCATATAGGAGAAAACAGAGTGAAACCTAAACATGAAAACGGTTACTGCAAAGGAACGGTTTAACCTAGAAGAACGAAATTTGGTGAGCCAAGTGGGATTGGTGTACTGATCATTACCTGCCAGTATCATCAAGATTGGGTGAAGAAATGGTTGCTGAGATTTCAGGAAACTCGTAGTTTTATGGAAGCTTGGCAACCCCTTTCAATTAAAGTGATTCTCGTCAGTCTCTGCTTGGGGCTACTTTAATAGGACACAAACCATAGCGATAGACCCTGGAACTACATTATTGTGGCAAGTTTCAAAGAGCTAGCACAAACCGTGTTTTATTTAGAGTTCCAAATACGTGTATCCATATAGGACAAAACAGAGTGAAACCTATAAATAAAAACGGTTACTGCAAAGGAACGGTTTAACCTAGAAGAACGAAATTTGGTGAGCCAAGTGGGATTGGTGTACTGATCATTACTTGCAAGTATCATCAAGATTGGGTGAAAAAATGTTTGCTGAGATTTCAGGAAACTCGTATTTTTTTGGAAGCTTGGCAACCCCATTCAATGAGAGTGATTCTCGTCAGTCGCTGCTTGGGGCTACTTCAATAAGACACAAACCATAGCGATAGAACTTGGAACTACATTATTGTGCCAAGGTTCAAAGAGGTAGCACAAACCGTGTTTGATTTAGAGTTCCAACTACATGTATCCATATAGGAGAAAACAGAGTGAAACCTAAAAATGAAAACGGTTACTGCAAAGGAACGGTTTAACCTAGAAGAACGAAATTTGGTGAGCCAAGTGGGATTGGTGTACTGATCATTACCTGCCAGTATCATGAAGATTGGGTGAAAAAATGTTTGCTGAGATTTCAGGAAACTCGTAGTTTTTTGGGAGCTTGGCAACGCCTTTCAATGAAAGTGATTCTCGTCAGTCTCTGCTTGGGGCTACTTTAATAGGACACAAACCATAGCGATAGACCCTGGAACTACATTCTTGTGCCATGTTTCAAAGAGCTAGCACAAACCGTGTTTTATTTAGAGTTCCAACTACATGTATCCATATAGGAGAAAACAGAGTGAAACCTAAACATGAAAACGGTTACTGCAAATGAACGGTTTAACCTAGAAGAACGAAATTTGGTGAGCCAAGTGGGACTGGTCTACGGATCATTACCTGCATGTATCATCAAGATTGGGTGACGAAATGTTTGCTGAGATTTCAGGAAACTCGTAGTTTTATGGAAACTTGGCAACCCCTTTCAATGAAAGTGATTCTCGTCATTCTCTGCTTGGGGCTACTTCAATAGGACACAAACCATAGCGATAGACCCTGGAACTACATTATTGTGCCAAGTTTCAAAGAGGTAGCACAAACCGTGTTTGATTTAGAGTTCCAACTACATGTATCCATATAGGAGAAAACAGAGTGAAACCTAAACATGAAAAAGGTTACTGCAAATGAACGGTTTAACCTAGAAGAACGAAATTTGGTGAGCCAAGTGGGATTGGTGTACTGATCATTACCTGCAGGTATCATCAAGATTGGGTGAAAAAATATTTGCTGAGATTTCAGGAAACTCGTAGTTTTTTGGAAGATTGGCAACCCCTTTCAATGAACGTGATTCTCGTCAGTCTCTGCTTGGGGCTACTTCAATAGGACACAAACCATAGTGATAGAACTTGGAACTGCATTCTTGTGCCAAGTTTCAAAGAGGTAGCACAAACCGTGTTTGATTTAGAGTTCCAACTACATGTATCCATATAGGAGAAAACAGAGTGAAACCTAAACATGAAAACGGTTACTGCAAAGGAACGGTTTAACCTAGAAGAACGAAATTTGGTGAGCCAAGTGGGATTGGTGTACTGATCATTACCTGCCAGTATCATCAAGATTGGGTGAAGAAATGGTTGCTGAGATTTCAGGAAACTCGTAGTTTTATGGAAGCTTGGCAACCCCTTTCAATTAAAGTGATTCTCGTCAGTCTCTGCTTGGGGCTACTTTAATAGGACACAAACCATAGCGATAGACCCTGGAACTACATTATTGTGGCAAGTTTCAAAGAGCTAGCACAAACCGTGTTTTATTTAGAGTTCCAAATACGTGTATCCATATAGGACAAAACAGAGTGAAACCTATAAATAAAAACGGTTACTGCAAAGGAACGGTTTAACCTAGAAGAACGAAATTTGGTGAGCCAAGTGGGATTGGTGTACTGATCATTACTTGCAAGTATCATCAAGATTGGGTGAAAAAATGTTTGCTGAGATTTCAGGAAACTCGTATTTTTTTGGAAGCTTGGCAACCCCATTCAATGAGAGTGATTCTCGTCAGTCGCTGCTTGGGGCTACTTCAATAAGACACAAACCATAGCGATAGAACTTGGAACTACATTATTGTGCCAAGGTTCAAAGAGGTAGCACAAACCGTGTTTGATTTAGAGTTCCAACTACATGTATCCATATAGGAGAAAACAGAGTGAAACCTAAACATGAAAACGGTTACTGCAAATGAACGGTTTAACCTAGAAGAAAGAAATTTGGTGAGCCAAGTGGGATTGGTGTACTGATCATTACCTGCCAGTATCATGAAGATTTGGTTAAAAAATGTTTGCTGAGATTTCAGGAAACTCCTAGTTTTTTGGAAGATTGGCAACCCCTTTCAATGAAAGTGATTCTCGTCAGTCTCTGCTTGGGGCTACTTCAATAGGACACAAACCATAGCCATAGAACTTGGAACTACATTCGTGTGCCAAGTTTCAAAGAGCTAGCACAAACCGTCTTTGATTTAGAGTTCCAACTACATGTATCCATATAGGAGAAAACAGACTGAAACCTAAACATGAAAACGGTTACTGCAAATGAACGGTGTAACCTAGAAGAAAGAAATTTGGTGAGCCAAGTGGGATTGGTGTACTGATCATTACCTGCAGGTATCATCAAGATTGGGTGAAAAAATGTTTGCTGAGATTTCAGGAAACTCGTAGTTTTTTGGAAGATTGGCAACCCCTTTCAATGTAAGTGATTCTCGTTAGTCTCTGCTTGGGGATACTTCAATAGGACACAAACCATAGCGATAGACCCTGGAACTACATTATTGTGCCAAGTTTTAAAGAGCTAGCACAAACCGTGTTTGATTTAGAGTTCCAACTACATGTATCCATATAGGAGAAAACTTTGTGAAACCTAAAAATAAAAACGGTTACTGCAAAGGAACGGTTTAACCTAGAAGAACGAAATTTGGTGAGCCAAGTGGGATTGGTGTACTGATCATTACCTGCAAGTATCATCAAGATTGGGTGAAAAAAATGTTTGCTGAGATTTCAGGAAACTCGTAGTTTTTTGGGAGCTTGGCAACGCTTTTCAATGAAAGTGATTCTCGTCAGTCTCTGCTTGGGGCTACTTCAATAGGACACAAACCATAGCGATAGAAGTTGGAACTACATTCTTGTGCCAAGTTTCAAAGAGGTAACAGAAACCGTCTTTGATTTAGAGTTCCAACTACATGTATCCATATAGGAGAAAACAGAGTGAAACCTAAACATGAAAACGGTTACTGCAAATGAACGGTTTAACCTAGAAGAACGAAATTTGGTGAGCCAAGTGGGACTGGTCTACGGATCATTACCTGCAAGTATCATCAAGATTGGGTGAAAAAAAGGTTGCTGAGATATCAGGAAACTCGTAGTTTTTTAGAAGCTTGGCAACCCCTTTCAATGAAAGTGATTCTCGTCAGTCTCTGCTTGGGGCTGATTCAATAGGACACAAACCATAGCGATAGACCCTGGAACTACATTATTGTGGCAAGTTTCAAAGAGCTAGCACAAACCGTGTTTTATTTAGAGTTCCAAATACATGTATCCATATAGGAGAAAACTTTGTGAAACCTAAAAATAAAAACGGTTACTGCAAAGGAACGGTTTAACCTAGAAGAACGAAATTTGGTGAGCCAAGTGGGATTGGTGTACTGATCATTACCTGCAAGTATCATCAAGATTGGGTGAAAAAATGTTTGCTGAGATTTCAGGAAACTCGTAGTTTTATGGAAGCTTGGCAACCCCTTTCAATGAAAGTGATTCTCGTCAGTCTCTGCTTGGGGCTACTTCAATAGGACACAAACCATAGCGATAGACCCTGGAACTACATTATTGTGCCAAGTTTCAAAGACGTAGCACAAACCATGTTTGATTTAGAGTTCCAACTACATGTATCCATATAGGAGAAAACAGAGTGAAACCTAAACATGAAAACGGTTACTGCAAATGAACGGTTTAACCTAGAAGAACGAAATTTGTTGAGCCAAGTGGGATTGGTTTACTGATCATTACCTGCAGGTATCATCAAGTTTGGGTGAAAAAATGTTTGCTGAGATTTCAGGAAACTCGTAGTTTTTTGGAAGCTTGGCAATCCCTTTCAATGAACGTGATTCTCGTCAGTCTCTGCTTGGGGCTACTTCAATAGGACACAAACCATAGCGATAGACCCTGGAACTACATTCTTGTGCCAAGTTTCAAAGAGATAGCACAAACCGTGTTTGATTTAGAGTTCCAACTACATGTATCCATATAGGAGAAAACAGAGTGAAACCTAAACATGAAAACGGTTACTGCAAATGAACGGTTTAACCTAGAAGAACGAAATTTGGTGAGCCAAGTGGGATTGGTGTACTGATCATTACCTGCCAGTATCATCAAGATTGGGTGAAGAAATGGTTGCTGAGATTTCAGGAAACTCGTAGTTTTTTAGAAGCTTGGCAACCCCTTTCAATGAAAGTGATTCTCGTCAGTCTCTGCTTGGGGCTACTTCAATAGGACACAAACCATAGCCATAGAACTTGGAACTACATTCTTGTGCCAAGTTTCAAAGAGCTAGCACAAACCGTCTTTGATTTAGAGTTCCAACTGCATGTATCCATATAGGAGAAAACAGAGTTAAACCTAAACATGAAAACGGTTACTGCAAATGAACGGTTTAACCTAGAAGAAAGAAATTTGGTGAGCAATTGGGATTGGTGTACTGATCATTACCTGCAAGTATCATCAAGATTGGGTGAAAAAATGTTTGCTGAGATTTCAGGAAACTCGTAGTTTTTTGGAAGATTGGCAACCCCTTTCAATGAAAGTGATTCTCGTCAGTCTCTGCTTGGGGCTACTTCAATAGGACACAAACCATAGCGATAGACCCTGGAACTACATTATTGTGGCAAGTTTCAAAGAGGTAGCACAAACCGTGTTTGATTTAGAGTTCCAACTACATGTATCCATATAGGAGAAAACAGAGTGAAACCTTAAAATAAAAACGGTTACTGCAAAGGAATGGTTTAACCTAGAAGAACGAAATTTGGTGAGCCAAGTGGGATTGGTGTACTGATCATTACCTGCAAGTATCATCAAGATTGGGTGAAAAAATGTTTGCTGAGATTTCAGGAAACTCGTATTTTTTTGGAAGCTTGGCAACCCCATTCAATGAGAGTGATTCTCGTCAGTCTCTGCTTGGGGCTACTTCAATAAGACACAAACCATAGCGATAGAACTTGGAACTACATTATTGTGCCAAGTTTCAAAGAGGTAGCACAAACCGTGTTAGTTTTAGAGTTCCAACTACATGTATCCATATAGGAGAAAACAGAGTGAAACCTAAACATGAAAACGGTTACTGCAAATGAACGGTTTAACCTAGAAGAACGAAATTTGGTGAGCCAAGTGGGATTGGTGTACTGATCATTACCTGCAAGTATCATCAAGATTGGGTGAAAAAATGTTTGCTGAGATTTCAGGAAACTCGTAGTTTTTGGGAGCTTGGCAACGCCTTTCAATGAAAGTGATTCTCGTCAGTCTCTGCTTGGGGCTATTTTAATAGGACACAAACCATAGCGATAGACCCTGGAACTACATTCTTGTGCCAAGTTTCAAAGAGCTAGCACAAACCGTGTTTTATTTAGAGTTCCAAATACATGTATCCATATAGGAGAAAACTTTGTGAAACCTAAAAATAAAAACGGTTACTGCAAATGAACGGTTTAACCTAGAAGAACGAAATTTGGTGAGCCAAGTGGGATTGGTGTACTGATCATTACCTGCCAGTATCATCAAGATTGGGTGAAGAAATGGTTGCTGAGATTTCAGGAAACTCGTAGTTTTTTAGAAGCTTGGCAACCCCTTTCAATGAAAGTGATTCTCGTCAGTCTCTGCTTGGGGCTACTTCAATAGGACACAAACCATAGCCATAGAACTTGAAACTACATTCTTGTGCCAAGTTTCAAAGAGCTAGCACAAACCGTCTTTGATTTAGAGTTCCAACTGCATGTATCCATATAGGAGAAAACAGAGTTAAACCTAAACATGAAAACGGTTACTGCAAATGAACGGTTTAACCTAGAAGAAAGAAATTTGGTGAGCAATTGGGATTGGTGTACTGATCATTACCTGCAAGTATCATCAAGATTGGGTGAAAAAATGTTTGCTGAGATTTCAGGAAACTCGTAGTTTTTTGGAAGATTGGCAACCCCTTTCAATGAAAGTGATTCTCGTCAGTCTCTGCTTGGGGCTACTTCAATAGGACACAAACCATAGCGATAGACCCTGGAACTACATTATTGTGGCAAGTTTCAAAGAGGTAGCACAAACCGTGTTTGATTTAGAGTTCCAACTACATGTATCCATATAGGAGAAAACAGAGTGAAACCTTAAAATAAAAACGGTTACTGCAAAGGAATGGTTTAACCTAGAAGAACGAAATTTGGTGAGCCAAGTGGGATTGGTGTACTGATCATTACCTGCAAGTATCATCAAGATTGGGTGAAAAAATGTTTGCTGAGATTTCAGGAAACTCGTATTTTTTTGGAAGCTTGGCAACCCCATTCAATGAGAGTGATTCTCGTCAGTCTCTGCTTGGGGCTACTTCAATAAGACACAAACCATAGCGATAGAACTTGGAACTACATTATTGTGCCAAGTTTCAAAGAGGTAGCACAAACCGTGTTAGTTTTAGAGTTCCAACTACATGTATCCATATAGGAGAAAACAGAGTGAAACCTAAACATGAAAACGGTTACTGCAAATGAACGGTTTAACCTAGAAGAACGAAATTTGGTGAGCCAAGTGGGATTGGTGTACTGATCATTACCTGCAAGTATCATCAAGATTGGGTGAAAAAATGTTTGCTGAGATTTCAGGAAACTCGTAGTTTTTGGGAGCTTGGCAACGCCTTTCAATGAAAGTGATTCTCGTCAGTCTCTGCTTGGGGCTATTTTAATAGGACACAAACCATAGCGATAGACCCTGGAACTACATTCTTGTGCCAAGTTTCAAAGAGCTAGCACAAACCGTGTTTTATTTAGAGTTCCAAATACATGTATCCATATAGGAGAAAACTTTGTGAAACCTAAAAATAAAAACGGTTACTGCAAATGAACGGTTTAACCTAGAAGAACGAAATTTGGTGAGCCAAGTGGGACTGGTCTACGGATCATTACCTGCATGTATCATCAAGATTGGGTGAAAAAATGTTTGCTGAGATTTCAGGAAACTCGTAGTTTTATGGAAGGTTGGCAACCCCTTTCAATGAAAGTGATTCTCGTCAGTCTCTGCTTGGGGCTACTTCAATAGGACACAAACCATAGCGATAGAAGTTGGAACTACATTCTTGTGCCAAGTTTCAAAGAGGTAGCAGAAACCGTCTTTGATTTAGAGTTCCAACTACATGTATCCATATAGGAGAAAACAGAGTGAAACCTAAACATGAAAACGGTTACTGCAAATGAACGGTTTAACCTAGAAGAACGAAATTTGGTGAGCCAAGTGGGACTGGTCTACGGATCATTACCTGCAAGTATCATCAAGATTGGGTGAAAAAAAGGTTGCTGAGATTTCAGGAAACTCGTAGTTTTTTAGAAGCTTGGCAACCCCTTTCAATGAAAGTGATTCTCGTCAGTCTCTGCTTGGGGCTACTTCAATAGGACACAAACCATAGCGATAGACCCTGGAAATACATTATTGTGGCAAGTTTCAAAGAGCTAGCAGAAACCGTGTTTTATTTAGAGTTCCAACTACATGTATCCATATAGGAGAAAACAGAGTGAAACCTAAACATGAAAACGGTTACTGCAAATGAACGGTTTAACCTAGAAGAACGAAATTTGTTGAGCCAAGTGGGATTGGTGTACTGATCATTACCTGCAAGTATCATCAAGATTGGGTGAAAAAATGTTTGCTGAGATTTCAGGAAACTCGTAGTTTTATGAAAGCTTGGCAACCCCTTTCAATGAAAGTGATTCTCGTCAGTCTCTGATTGGGGCTACTTCAATAGGACACAAACCATAGCGATAGACCCTGGAACTACATTATTGTGCCAAGTTTCAAAGACGTAGCACAAACCATGTTTGATTTAGAGTTCCAACTAAATGTATCCATATAAGAGAAAACAGAGTGAAACCTAAACATGAAAACGGTTTCTGCAAATGAACGGTTTAACCTAGAAGAACGAAATTTGTTGAGCCAAGTGGGATTGGTGTACTGATCATTACCTGCAAGTATCATCAAGATTGGGTGAAAAAATGTTTGCTGAGATTTCAGGAAACTCGTAGTTTTTTGGAAGCTTGGCAACCCCTTTCAATGAACGTGATTCTCGTCAGTCTCTGATTGGGGCTACTTCAATAGGACACAAACCATAGCGATAGACCCTGGAACTACATTATTGTGCCAAGTTTCAAAGACGTAGCACAAACCATGTTTGATTTAGAGTTCCAACTAAATGTATCCATATAAGAGAAAACAGAGTGAAACCTAAACATGAAAACGGTTACTGCAAATGAACGGTTTAACCTAGAAGAACGAAATTTGGTGAGCCAAGTGGGATTGGTGTACTGATCATTACCTGCCAGTATCATCAAGATTGGGTGAAGAAATGGTTGCTGAGATTTCAGGAAACTCGTAGTTTTTTAGAAGCTTGGCAACCCCTTTCAATTAAAGTGATTCTCGTCAGTCTCTGCTTGGGGCTACTTCAATAGGACACAAACCATAGCGATAGACGCTGGAACTACATTATTGTGCCAAGTTTCAAATAGCTAGCACAAACCGTGTTTGATTTAGAGTTCCAAATACATGTATCCATATAGGAGAAAACAGAGTGAAACCTAAACATGAAAACGGTTACTGCAAACGAATGGTTTAACCTAGAAGAACGAAATTTGGTGAGCCAAGTGGGATTGGTGTACTGATCATTACCTGCAGGTATCATCAAGATTGGGTGAAAAAATGTTTGCTGAGATTTCAGGAAACTCGTAGTTTTTTGGAAGATTGGCAACACCTTTCAATGAAAGTGATTCTCGTCAGTCTCTGCTTGGGGCTACTTCAATAGGACACAAACCATAGCGTTAGAACTTGGAACTACATTCTTGTGCCAAGTTTCAAAGAGGTAGCACAAACCGTGTTTGATTTAGAGTTCCAACTACATGTATCCGTATGGCAGAAAACAGAGTGAAACCTAAACCTGAAAACGGTTACTGCAAATGAACGGTTTAACCTAGAAGAACGAAATTTGGTGAGCCAAGTGGGATTGGTGTACTGATCATTACCTGCCAGTATCATCAAGATTGGGTGAAGAAATGGTTGCTGAGATTTCAGGAAACTCGTAGTTTTATGGAAGCTTGGCAACCCCTTTCAATTAAAGTGATTCTCGTCAGTCTCTGCTTGGGGCTACTTTAATAGGACACAAACCATAGCGATAGACCCTGGAACTACATTATTGTGGCAATTTTCAAAGAGCTAGCACAAACCGTGTTTTATTTAGTGTTCCAAATACATGTATCCATATAGGAGAAAACTTTGTGAAACCTAAAATTAAAAAAGGTTACTGCAAAGGAACGGTTTAACCTAGAAGAACGAAATTTGTTGAGCCAAGTGGGATTGGTGTACTGATCTTTACCTGCCAGTATCATCAAGATTGGGTGAAAAAATGTTTGCTGAGACTTCAGGAAACTCGTAGTTTTTTGGAAGGTTGGCAACCCCTTTCAATGAAAGTGATTCTCGTCAGTCTCTGCTTGGGGCTAATTCAGAAGGACACAAACCATAGCGATAGACCCTGGAACTACATTATTGTGCCAAGTTTCAAAGAGCTAGCACAATCCGTCTTTGATTTAGAGTTCCAACTACATGTATCCATATAGGAGAAAACAGAGTGAAACCTAAACATGAAAACGGTTACTGCAAATGAACGGTTTAACATAGAAGAACGAAATTTGGTGAGCCAAGTGGGATTGGTGTACTGATCATTACCTGCAAGTATCATCAAGATTGGGTGAAAAAATGTTTGCTGAGATTTCAGGAAACTCGTAGTTTTTTGGGAGCTTGGCAACGCCTTTCAATGAAAGTGATTCTCGTCAGTCTCTGCTTGGGGCTACTTCAATAGGACACAAACCATAGCGATAGACCCTGGAACTACATTATTGTGCCAAGTTTCAAAGAGCTAGCACAAACCGTGTTTGATTTAGAGTTCCAACTACATGTATCCATATAGGAGAAAACTTTGTGAAACCTAAAAATAAAAACGGTTACTGCAAATGAACGGTTTAACCTAAAAGAAAGAAATTTGGTGAGCCAAGTGGGATTGGTGTACTGATCATTACCTGCAAGTATCATCAAGATTGGGTGAAAAAATATTTGCTGAGATTTCAGGAAACTCGTAGTTTTTTGGGAGCTTGGCAACGCCTTTCAATGAAAGTGATTCTCGTCAGTCTCTGCTTGGGGCTACTTCAATAGGACACAAACCATTGCCATAGAACTTGGAACTACATTCTTGTGCCAAGTTTCAAAGAGGTAGCACAAACCGTCTTTGATTTAGAGTTCCAACTACATGTATCCATATAGGAGAAAACAGAGTGAAACCTAAACATGTAAACGGTTACTGCAAATGAACGGTTTAACCTAGAAGAACGAAATTTGGTGAGCCAAGTGGGATTGGTGTACTGATCATTACCTGCAAGTATCATCAAGATTGGGTGAAAAAATGTTTGCTGAGATTTCAGGAAACTCGTAGTTTTTTGGGAGCTTGGCAACGCCTTTCAATGAAAGTGATTCTCGTCAGTCTCTGCTTGGGGCTACTTTAATAGGACACAAACCATAGCGATAGACCCTGGAACTACATTCTTGTGCCAAGTTTCAAAGAGCTAGCACAAACCGTGTTTTATTTAGAGTTCCAAATACATGTATCCATATAGGAGAAAACTTTGTGAAACCTAAAAATAAAAACGGTTACTGCAAATGAACGGTTTAACCTAGAAGAACGAAAGTTGGTGAGCCAAGTGGGACTGGTCTACGGATCATTACCTGCATGTATCATCAAGATTGGGTGAAAAAATGTTTGCTGAGATTTCAGGAAACTCGTAGTTTTTTGGAAGCTTGGCAACCCCTTTCAACGAAAGTGATACTCGTCAGTCTCTGCTTGGGGCTACTTCAATAGGACACAAACCATAGCGATAGACCCTGGAACTACATTATTGTGCCAAGTTTCAAAGAGGTAGCACAAACCGTGTTTGTTTTAGAGTTCCAACTACATGTATCCATATAGGAGAAAACAGAGTCAAACCTAAACATGAAAACGGTTACTGCAAAGGAATGGTTTAACCTACAAGAACGAAATTTGGTGAGCCAAGTGGGATTGGTGTACTGATCATTACCTGCAAGTATCATCAAGATTGGGTGAAAAAAATGTTTGCTGAGATTTCAGGAAACTCGTAGTTTTTTGGAAGATTGGCAACCCCTTTCAATGAAAGTGATTCTCGTCAGTCTCTGCTTGGGGCTACTTCAATAGGACACAAACCATAGCCATAGAACTTGGAACTACATTCTTTTGCCAAGTTTCAAAGAGGTAGCACAAACCGTCTTTGATTTAGAGTTCCAACTATATGTATCCATATGGGAGAAAACAGAGTGAAACCTAAACATGAAAACGGTTACTGCAAATGAACGGATTAACCTAGAAGAACGAAATTTGGTGAGCCAAGTGGGATTGGTGTACTGATCATTACCTGCCAGTATCATCAAGATTGGGTGAAAAAATGTTTGCTGAGATTTCAGGAAACTCGTAGTTTTTTGGAAGATTGGCAACCCCTTTCAATGTAAGTGATTCTCGTTAGTCTCTGCTTGGGGCTACTTCAATAGGACACAAACCGTAGCGATAGACCCTGGAACTACATTATTGTGGCAAGTTTCAAAGAGGTAGCACAAACCGTGTTGGATTTAGAGTTCCAACTACATGTATCCATATAGGAGAAAACAGAGTGAAACCTAAAAATAAAAACGGTTACTGCAAAGGAATGGTTTAACCTAGAAGAACGAAATTTGGTGAGCCAAGTGGGATTGGTGTACTGATCATTACCTGCAAGTATCATCAAGATTGGGTGAAAAAATGTTTGCTGAGATTTCAGGAAACTCGTATTTTTTTGGAAGCTTGGCAACCCCATTCAATGAGAGTGATTCTCGTCAGTCTCTGCTTGGGGCTACTTCAATAAGACACAAAACATAGCGATAGAACTTGGAACTACATTATTGTGCCAAGTTTCAAAGAGGTAGCACAAACCGTGTTTGATTTAGAGTTCCAACTACATGTATCCATATGGGAGAAAACAGAGTGAAACCTAAACATGAAAAAGGTTACTGCAAATGAACGGTTTAACCTAGAAGAAAGAAATTTGGTGAGCCAAGTGGGATTGGTGTACTGATCATTACCTGCAAGTATCATCAAGATTGGGTGAAAAAATGTTTGCTGAGATTTCAGGAAACTCGTAGTTTTTTGGGAGCTTGGCAACGCCTTTCAATGAAAGTGATTCTCGTCAGTCTCTGCTTGGGGCTACTTCAATAGGACACAAACCATAGCCATAGAACTTGGCACTACATTCTTGTGCCAAGTTTCAAAGAGCTAGCACAAACCGTGTTTGATTTAGAGTTCCAACTACATGTATCCATATAGGAGAAAACTTTGTGAAACCTAAAAATAAAAACGGTTACTGCAAATGAACGGTTTAACCTAAAAGAAAGAAATTTGGTGAGCCAAGTGGGATTGGTGTACTGATCATTACCTGCAAGTATCATCAAGATTGGGTGAAAAAATATTTGCTGAGATTTCAGGAAACTCGTAGTTTTTTGGGAGCTTGGCAACGCCTTTCAATGAAAGTGATTCTCGTCAGTCTCTATTTGGGGCTACTTCAATAGGACACAAACCATTGCCATAGAACTTGGAACTACATTCTTGTGCCAAGTTTCAAAGAGGTAGCACAAACCGTCTTTGATTTAGAGTTCCAACTACATGTATCCATATAGGAGAAAACAGAGTGAAACCTAAACATGAAAACGGTTACTGCAAATGAACGGTTTAACCTAGAAGAACGAAATTTGGTGAGCCAAGTGGGATTGGTGTACTGATCATTACCTGCAAGTATCATCAAGATTGGGTGAAAAAATGTTTGCTGAGATTTCAGGAAACTCGTAGTTTTTTGGGAGCTTGGCAACGCCTTTCAATGAAAGTGATTCTCGTCAGTCTCTGCTTGGGTCTACTTTAATAGGACACAAACCATAGCGATAGACCCTGGAACTACATTCTTGTGCCAAGTTTCAAAGAGCTAGTACAAACCGTGTTTTATTTAGAGTTCCAAATACATGTATCCATGTAGGAGAAAACTTTGTGAAACCTAAAAATAAAAACGGTTACTGCAAATGAACGGTTTAACCTAGAAGAACGAAAGTTGGTGAGCCAAGTGGGACTGGTCTACGGATCATTACCTGCATGTATCATCAAGATTGGGTGAAAAAATGTTTGCTGAGATTTCAGGAAACTCGTAGTTTTATGGAAGCTTGGCAACCCCTTTCAATGAAAGTGATTCTCGTCAGTCTCTGCTTGGGGCTACTTCAATAGGACACAAACCGTAGCGATAGACCCTGGAACTACATTATTGTGGCAAGTTTCAAAGAGGTAGCACAAACCGTGTTGGATTTAGAGTTCCAACTACATGTATCCATATAGGAGAAAACAGAGTGAAACCTAAAAATAAAAACGGTTACTGCAAAGGAATGGTTTAACCTAGAAGAACGAAATTTGGTGAGCCAAGTGGGATTGGTGTACTGATCATTACCTGCAAGTATCATCAAGATTGGGTGAAAAAATGTTTGCTGAGATTTCAGGAAACTCGTATTTTTTTGGAAGCTTGGCAACCCCATTCAATGAGAGTGATTCTCGTCAGTCTCTGCTTGGGGCTACTTCAATAAGACACAAAACATAGCGATAGAACTTGGAACTACATTATTGTGCCAAGTTTCAAAGAGGTAGCACAAACCGTGTTTGATTTAGAGTTCCAACTACATGTATCCATATGGGAGAAAAACAGAGTGAAACCTAAACATGAAAAAGGTTACTGCAAATGAACGGTTTAACCTAGAAGAAAGAAATTTGGTGAGCCAAGTGGGATTGGTGTACTGATCATTACCTGCAAGTATCATCAAGATTGGGTGAAAAAATGTTTGCTGAGATTTCAGGAAACTCGTAGTTTTTTGGGAGCTTGGCAACGCCTTTCAATGAAAGTGATTCTCGTCAGTCTCTGCTTGGGGCTACTTCAATAGGACACAAACCATAGCCATAGAACTTGGCACTACATTCTTGTGCCAAGTTTCAAAGAGCTAGCACAAACCGTGTTTGATTTAGAGTTCCAACTACATGTATCCATATAGGAGAAAACTTTGTGAAACCTAAAAATAAAAACGGTTACTGCAAATGAACGGTTTAACCTAAAAGAAAGAAATTTGGTGAGCCAAGTGGGATTGGTGTACTGATCATTACCTGCAAGTATCATCAAGATTGGGTGAAAAAATATTTGCTGAGATTTCAGGAAACTCGTAGTTTTTTGGGAGCTTGGCAACGCCTTTCAATGAAAGTGATTCTCGTCAGTCTCTATTTGGGGCTACTTCAATAGGACACAAACCATTGCCATAGAACTTGGAACTACATTCTTGTGCCAAGTTTCAAAGAGGTAGCACAAACCGTCTTTGATTTAGAGTTCCAACTACATGTATCCATATAGGAGAAAACAGAGTGAAACCTAAACATGAAAACGGTTACTGCAAATGAACGGTTTAACCTAGAAGAACGAAATTTGGTGAGCCAAGTGGGATTGGTGTACTGATCATTACCTGCAAGTATCATCAAGATTGGGTGAAAAATGTTTGCTGAGATTTCAGGAAACTCGTAGTTTTTTGGGAGCTTGGCAACGCCTTTCAATGAAAGTGATTCTCGTCAGTCTCTGCTTGGGTCTACTTTAATAGGACACAAACCATAGCGATAGACCCTGGAACTACATTCTTGTGCCAAGTTTCAAAGAGCTAGTACAAACCGTGTTTTATTTAGAGTTCCAAATACATGTATCCATGTAGGAGAAAACTTTGTGAAACCTAAAAATAAAAACGGTTACTGCAAATGAACGGTTTAACCTAGAAGAACGAAAGTTGGTGAGCCAAGTGGGACTGGTCTACGGATCATTACCTGCATGTATCATCAAGATTGGGTGAAAAAATGTTTGCTGAGATTTCAGGAAACTCGTAGTTTTATGGAAGCTTGGCAACCCCTTTCAATGAAAGTGATTCTCGTCAGTCTCTGCTTGGGGCTACTTCAATAGGACACAAACCATAGCGATAGACCCTGGAACTACATTATTGTGCCAAGTTTCAAAGAGGTAGCACAAACCGTGTTTGTTTTAGAGTTCCAACTACATGTATCCATATAGGAGAAAACAGAGTCAAACCTAAACATGAAAACGGTTACTGCAAAGGAATGGTTTAACCTACAAGAAAGAAATTTGGTGAGCCAAGTGGGATTGGTGTACTGATCATTACCTGCAAGTATCATCAAGATTGGGTGAAAAAATGTTTGCTGAGATTTCAGGAAACTCGTAGTTTTTTGGAAGATTGGCAACCCCTTTCAATGAAAGTGATTCTCGTCAGTCTCTGCTTGGGGCTACTTCAATAGGACACAAACCATAGCCATAGAACTTGGAACTACATTCTTGTGCCAAGTTTCAAAGAGGTAGCACAAACCGTCTTTGATTTAGAGTTCCAACTATATGTATCCATATGGGAGAAAACAGAGTGAAACCTAAACATGAAAACGGTTACTGCAAATGAACGGTTTAACCTAGAAGAACGAAATTTGGTGAGCCAAGTGGGATTGGTGTACTGATCATTACCTGCCAGTATCATCAAGATTGGGTGAAAAAATGTTTGCTGAGATTTCAGGAAACTCGTAGTTTTTTGGAAGATTGGCAACCCCTTTCAATGTAAGTGATTCTCGTTAGTCTCTGCTTGGGCTACTTCAATAGGACACAAACCATAGCGATAGACCCTGGAACTACATTATTGTGGCAAGTTTCAAAGAGGTAGCACAAACCGTGTTGGATTTAGAGTTCCAACTACATGTATCCATATAGGAGAAAACAGAGTGAAACCTAAAAATAAAAACGGTTACTGCAAAGGAATGGTTTAACCTAGAAGAACGAAATTTGGTGAGCCAAGTGGGATTGGTGTACTGATCATTACCTGCAAGTATCATCAAGATTGGGTGAAAAAATGTTTGCTGAGATTTCAGGAAACTCGTATTTTTTTGGAAGCTTGGCAACCCCATTCAATGAGAGTGATTCTCGTCAGTCTCTGCTTGGGGCTACTTCAATAAGACACAAAACATAGCGATAGAACTTGGAACTACATTATTGTGCCAAGTTTCAAAGAGGTAGCACAAACCGTGTTTGATTTAGAGTTCCAACTACATGTATCCATATGGGAGAAAACAGAGTGAAACCTAAACATGAAAACGGTTACTGCAAATGAACGGTTTAACCTAGAAGAACGAAATTTGGTGAGCCAAGTGGGATTGGTGTACTGATCATTACCTGCAAGTATCATCAAGATTGGGTGAAAAAATGTTTGCTGATATTTCAGGAAACTCGTAGTTTTTTGGGAGCTTGGCAACGCCTTTCAATGAAAGTGATTCTCGTCAGTCTCTGCTTGGGGCTACTTCAATAGGACACAAACCATAGCCATAGAACTTGGCACTACATTCTTGTGCCAAGTTTCAAAGAGCTAGCACAAACCGTCTTTGATTTAGAGTTCCAACTACATGTATCCATATAGGAGAAAACAGAGTGAAACCTAAACATGAAAACGGTTACTGCAATTGAACGGTTTAACCTAGAAGAACGAAATTTGGTGAGCCAAGTGGGATTGGTGTACTGATCATTACCTGCAAGTATCATCAAGATTGGGTGAAAAAATGTTTGCTGAGATTTCAGGAAACTCGTAGTTTTTTGGAGCTTGGCAACGCCTTTCAATGAAAGTGATTCTCGTCAGTCTCTGCTTGGGGCTACTTCAATAGGACACAAACCATAGCCATAGAACTTGGCACTACATTCTTGTGCCAAGTTTCAAAGAGCTAGCACAAACCGTCTTTGATTTAGAGTTCCAACTACATGTATCCATATAGGAGAAAACAGAGTGAAACCTAAACATGAAAACGGTTACTGCAAATGAACGGTTTAACCTAGAAGAAAGAAATTTGGTGAGCCAAGTGGGATTGGTGTACTGATCATTACCTGCCAGTATCATCAAGATTGGGTGAAAAAATGTTTGCTGAGATTTCAGGATACTCGTAGTTTTTTGGAAGCTTGGCAACCCCTTTTAATGAAAGTGATTCTCGTCAGTCTCTGCTTGTGTCTACTTCAATAGGACACAAACCATAGCGATAGAACTTGGAACTACATTATTGTGCCAAGTTTCAAAGAGCTAGCACAAACCGTGTTTGATTTAGAGTTCCAACTACATGTATCCATATAGGAGAAAACAGAGTGAAACCTAAACATGAAAACGGTTACTGCAAAGGAACGGTTAACCTAGAAGAACGAAATTTGGTGAGCCAAGTGGGATTGGTGTACTGATCATTACCTGCAAGTATCATCAAGATTGGGTGAAAAAATGTTTGCTGAGATTTCAGGAAACTCGTAGTTTTTTGGGAGCTTGGCAACGCCTTTCAATGAAAGTGATTCTCGTCAGTCTCTGCTTGGGGCTACTTTAATAGGACACAAACCATAGCGATAGACCCTGGAACTACATTCTTGTGCCAAGTTTCAAAGAGGTAGCACAAACCGTGTTTGATTTAGAGTTCCAACTACATGTATCCATATGGGAGAAAACAGAGTGAAACCTAAACATGAAACGGTTACTGCAAATGAACGGTTTAACCTAGAAGAACGAAATTTGGTGAGCCAAGTGGGATTGGTGTACTGATCATTACCTGCAAGTATCATCAAGATTGGGTGAAAAAAATGTTTGCTGATATTTCAGGAAACTCGTAGTTTTTTGGGAGCTTGGCAACGCCTTTCAATGAAAGTGATTCTCGTCAGTCTCTGCTTGGGGCTACTTCAATAGGACACAAACCATAGCCATAGAACTTGGCACTACATTCTTGTGCCAAGTTTCAAAGAGCTAGCACAAACCGTCTTTGATTTAGAGTTCCAACTACATGTATCCATATAGGAGAAAACAGAGTGAAACCTAAACATGAAAACGGTTACTGCAATTGAACGGTTTAACCTAGAAGAACGAAATTTGGTGAGCCAAGTGGGATTGGTGTACTGATCATTACCTGCAAGTATCATCAAGATTGGGTGAAAAAATGTTTGCTGAGATTTCAGGAAACTCGTAGTTTTTGGGAGCTTGGCAACGCCTTTCAATGAAAGTGATTCTCGTCAGTCTCTGCTTGGGGCTACTTCAATAGGACACAAACCATAGCCATAGAACTTGGCACTACATTCTTGTGCCAAGTTTCAAAGAGCTAGCACAAACCGTCTTTGATTTAGAGTTCCAACTACATGTATCCATATAGGAGAAAACAGAGTGAAACCTAAACATGAAAACGGTTACTGCAAATGAACGGTTTAACCTAGAAGAACGAAATTTGGTGAGCCAAGTGGGATTGGTGTACTGATCATTACCTGCAAGTATCATCAAGATTGGGTGAAAAAATGTTTGCTGAGATTTCAGGATACTCGTAGTTTTTTGGAAGCTTGGCAACCCCTTTTAATGAAAGTGATTCTCGTCAGTCTCTGCTTGTGTCTACTTCAATAGGACACAAACCATAGCGATAGACCCTGGAACTACATTATTGTGGCAATTTTCAAAGAGCTAGCACAAACCGTGTTTTATTTAGAGTTCCAAATACATGTATCCATATAGGAGAAAACTTTGTGAAACCTAAAATTAAAAAAGGTTACTGCAAAGGAACGGTTTAACCTAGAAGAACGAAATTTGGTGAGCCAAGTGGGATTGGTGTACTGATCTTCACCTGCCAGTATCATCAAGATTGGGTGAAAAAATGTTTGCTGAGACTTCAGGAAACTCGTAGTTTTTTGGAAGGTTGGCAACCCCTTTCAATGAAAGTGATTCTCGTCAGTCTCTGCTTGGGGTACTTCAATAGGACACAAACCATAGCCATAGAACTTGGAACTACATTCTTGTGCCAAGTTTCAAAGAGCTAGCACAAACCGTCTTTGATTTAGAGTTCCAACTACATGTATCCATATAGGAGAAAACAGAGTGAAACCTAAACATGAAAACGGTTACTGATAATGAACGGTTTAACCTAGAAGAACGAAATTTGGTGAGCCAAGTGGGATTGGTGTACTGATCATTACCTGCAAGTATCATCAAGATTGGGTGAAAAAATGTTTGCTGAGATTTCAGGAAACTCGTAGTTTTTTGGAAGATTGGCAACCCCTTTCAATGAAAGTGCTTCTCTTCAGTCTCTGCTTGGGGCTACTCAATAGGACACAAACCATAGCGATAGACCCTGGAACTACATTATTGAGGCAATTTTCAAAGAGCTAGCACAAACCGTGTTTTATTTAGAGTTCCAAATACATGTATCCATATAGGAGAAAACTTTGTGAAACCTAAAAATAAAAACGGTTACTGCAAAGGAACGGTTTAACCTAGAAGAACGAAATTTGGTGAGCCAAGTGGGATTGGTGTACTGATCATTACCTGCAAGTATCATCAAGATTGGGTGAAAAAATGTTTGCTGAGATTTCAGGAAACTCGTAGTTTTTTGGGAGCTTGGCAACGCCTTTCAATGAAAGTGATTCTCGTCAGTCTCTGCTTGGGGCTACTTCAATAGGACACAAACCTTTGCCATAGAACTTGGAACTACATTCTTGTGCCAAGTTTCAAAGAGGTAGCACAAACCGTCTTTGATTTAGAGTTCCAACTACATGTATCCATATAGGAGAAAACAGAGTGAAACCTAAACATGAAAACGGTTACTGCAAATGAACGGTTTAACCTAGAAGAACGAAATTTGTTGAGCCAAGTGGGATGGGTGTACTGATCATTACCTGCAAGTATCATCAAGATTGGGTGAAAAAAAGGTTGCTGAGTTTTCAGGAAACTCGTAGTTTTTTGGAAGATTGGCAACCCCTTTCAATGAAAGTGATTCTCGTCAGTCTCTGCTTGGTGCTACTTCAATAGGACACAAACCATAGCCATAGAACTTGGAACTACATTCTTGTGCCAAGTTTCAAAGAGGTAGCAGAAACCGTCTTTGATTTAGAGTTCCAACTACATGTATCCATATAGGAGAAAACAGAGTGAAACCTAAACATGAAAACGGTTTCTGCAAATGAACGGTTTAACCTAGAAGAACGAAATTTGGTGAGCCAAGTCGGATTGGTGTACTGATCATTACCTGCAAGTATCATCAAGATTGGGTGAAAAAATGTTTGCTGAGATTTCAGGAAACTCGTAGTTTTTTGGAAGCTTGGCAACCCCTTTCAAAGAACGTGATTCTCGTCAGTCTCTGCTTGGGGCTACGTCAATAGGACACAAACCATAGCGATAGACCCTGGAACTATATTATTGTGCCAAGTTTCAAAGAGGTAGCACAAACCGTGTTTGATTTAGAGTTCCAACTACATGTATCCATATAGGAGAAAACAGAGTGAAACCTAAACATGAAAACGGTTACTGCAAATGAACGGTTTAACCTAGAAGAAAGAAATTTGGTGAGCCAAGTGGGATTGGTGTACTGATCATTACCTGCAAGTATCATCAAGATTGGGTGAAGAAATGGTTGCTGAGATTTCAGGAAACTCGTAGTTTTTTAGAAGCTTGGCAACCCCTTTCAATGAAAGTGATTCTCGTCAGTCTCTGCTTGGGGCTACTTCAATAGGACACAAACCATAGCGAAAGACGCTGGAACTACATTATTGTGCCAAGTTTCAAAGAGCTAGCACAAACCGTGTTTGATTTAGAGTTCCAACTACATGTATCCATATAGGAGAAAACAGAGTGAAACCTAAACATGAAAACGGTTACTGCAAACGAATGGTTTAACCTAGAAGAACGAAATTTGGTGAGCCAAGTGGGATTGGTGTACTGATCATTACCTGCAGGTATCATCAAGATTGGGTGAAAAAATGTTTGCTGAGATTTCAGGAAACTCGTAGTTTTTTGGAAGATTGGCAACCCCTTTCAATGAACGTGATTCTCGTCAGTCTCTGCTTGGGGCTACTTCAATAGGACACAAACCATAGCGTTAGAACTTGGAACTACATTCTTGTGCCAAGTTTCAAAGAGGTAGCAGAAACCGTGTTTGATTTAGAGTTCCAACTACATGTATCCATATAGGAGAAAACAGAGTGAAACCTAAACCTGAAAACGGTTACTGCAAATGAACGGTTTAACCTAGAAGAACGAAATTTGGTGAGCCAAGTGGGATTGGTGTACTGATCATTACCTGCCAGTATCATCAAGATTGGGTGAAGAAATGGTTGCTGAGATTTCAGGAAACTCGTAGTTTTATGGAAGCTTGGCAACCCCTTTCAATTAAAGTGATTCTCGTCAGTCTCTGCTTGGGGCTACTTTAATAGGACACAAACCATAGCGATAGACCCTGGAACTACATTATTGTGGCAATTTTCAAAGAGCTAGCACAAACCGTGTTTTATTTAGAGTTCCAAATACATGTATCCATATAGGAGAAAACTTTGTGAAACCTAAAATTAAAAAAGGTTACTGCAAAGGAACGGTTTAACCTAGAAGAACGAAATTTGTTGAGCCAAGTGGGATTGGTGTACTGATCTTTACCTGCCAGTATCATCAAGATTGGGTGAAAAAATGTTTGCTGAGACTTCAGGAAACTCGTAGTTTTTTGGAAGGTTGGCAACCCCTTTCAATGAAAGTGATTCTCGTCAGTCTCTGCTTGGGGCTAATTCAGAAGGACACAAACCATAGCGATAGACCCTGGAACTACATTCTTGTGCCAAGTTGCAAAGAGCTAGCACAAACCGTCTTTGATTTAGAGTTCCAACTACATGTATCCATATAGGAGAAAACAGAGTGAAACCTAAACATGAAAACGGTTACTGCAAATGAACGGTTTAACCTAGAAGAACGAAATTTGGTGAGCCAAGTGGGATTGGTGTACTGATCATTACCTGCAAGTATCATCAAGATTGGGTGAAAAAATGTTTGCTGAGATTTCAGGAAACTCGTAGTTTTTTGGGAGCTTGGCAACGCCTTTCAATGAAAGTGATTCTCGTCAGTCTCTGCTTGGGGCTACTTCAATAGGACACAAACCATAGCGATAGACCCTGGAACTACATTATTGTGCCAAGGTTCAAAGAGCTAGCACAAACCGTGTTTGATTTAGAGTTCCAACTACATGTATCCATATAGGAGAAAACTTTGTGAAACCTAAAAATAAAAACGGTTACTGCAAATGAACGGTTTAACCTAAAAGAAAGAAATTTGGTGAGCCAAGTGGGATTGGTGTACTGATCATTACCTGCAAGTATCATCAAGATTGGGTGAAAAAATATTTGCTGAGATTTCAGGAAACTCGTAGTTTTTTGGGAGCTTGGCAACGCCTTTCAATGAAAGTGATTCTCGTCAGTCTCTGCTTGGGGCTACTTCAATAGGACACAAACCATTGCCATAGAACTTGGAACTACATTCTTGTGCCAAGTTTCAAAGAGGTAGCACAAACCGTCTTTGATTTAGAGTTCCAACTACATGTATCCATATAGGAGAAAACAGAGTGAAACCTAAACATGAAAACGGTTACTGCAAATGAACGGTTTAACCTAGAAGAACGAAATTTGGTGAGCCAAGTGGGATTGGTGTACTGATCATTACCTGCAAGTATCATCAAGATTGGGTGAAAAATGTTTGCTGAGATTTCAGGAAACTCGTAGTTTTTTGGGAGCTTGGCAACGCCTTTCAATGAAAGTGATTCTCGTCAGTCTCTGCTTGGGGCTACTTTAATAGGACACAAACCATAGCGATAGACCCTGGAACTACATTCTTCTGCCAAGTTTCAAAGAGCTAGCACAAACCGTGTTTATTTAGAGTTCCAAATACATGTATCCATATAGGAGAAAACTTTGTGGAAACCTAAAAATAAAAACGGTTACTGCAAATGAACGGTTTAACCTAGAAGAACGAAAGTTGGTGAGCCAAGTGGGACTGGTCTACGGATCATTACCTGCATGTATCATCAAGATTGGGTGAAAAAATGTTTGCTGAGATTTCAGGAAACTCGTAGTTTTATGGAAGCTTGGCAACCCCTTTCAATGAAAGTGATTCTCGTCAGTCTCTGCTTGGGGCTACTTCAATAGGACACAAACCATAGCGATAGACCCTGGAACTACATTATTGTGCCAAGTTTCAAAGAGGTAGCACAAACCGTGTTTGTTTTTAGAGTTCCAACTACATGTATCCATATAGGAGAAAACAGAGTGAAACCTAAACATGAAAACGGTTACTGCAAAGGAATGGTTTAACCTACAAGAAAGAAATTTGGTGAGCCAAGTGGGATTGGTGTACTGATCATTACCTGCAAGTATCATCAAGATTGGGTGAAAAAATGTTTGCTGAGATTTCAGGAAACTCGTAGTTTTTTGGCAGATTGGCAACCCCTTTCAATGAAAGTGATTCTCGTCAGTCTCTGCTTGGGGCTACGTTCAATAGGACACAAACCATAGCCATAGAACTTGGAACTATATTATTGTGCCAAGTTTCAAAGAGCTAGAACAAACCGTCTTTGATTTAGAGTTCCAACTATATGTATCCATATGGGAGAAAACAGAGTGAAACCTAAACATGAAAACGGTTACTGCAAATGAACGGTTTAACCTAGAAGAACGAAATTTGGTGAGCCAAGTGGGATTGGTGTACTGATCATTACCTGCCAGTATCATCAAGATTGGGTGAAAAAATGTTTGCTGAGATTTCAGGAAACTCGTAGTTTTTTGGAAGATTGGCAACCCCTTTCAATGTAACTGATTCTCGTTAGTCTCTGCTTGGGGCTACTTCAATAGGAACACAAACCATAGAGATAGACCCTGGAACTACATTATTGTGGCAAGTTTCAAAGAGGTAGCACAAACCGTGTTGGATTTAGAGTTCCAACTACATGTATCCATATAGGAGAAAACAGAGTGAAACCTAAAAATAAAAACGGTTACTGCAAAGGAATGGTTTAACCTAGAAGAACGAAATTTGGTGAGCCAAGTGGGATTGGTGTACTGATCATTACCTGCAAGTATCATCAAGATTGGGTGAAAAAATGTTTGCTGAGATTTCAGGAAACTCGTATTTTTTTGGAAGCTTGGCAAACCCATTCAATGAGAGTGATTCTCGTCAGTCTCTGCTTGGGGCTACTTCAATAAGACACAAAACATAGCGATAGAACTTGGAACTACATTATTGTGCCAAGTTTCAAAGAGGTAGCACAAACCGTGTTTGATTTAGAGTTCCAACTACATGTATCCATATGGGAGAAAACAGAGTGAAACCTAAACATGAAAACGGTTACTGCAAATGAACGGTTTAACCTAGAAGAACGAAATTTGGTGAGCCAAGTGGGATTGGTGTACTGATCATTACCTGCAAGTATCATCAAGATTGGGCGAAAAAATGTTTGCTGAGATTTCAGGAAACTCGTAGTTTTTGGGAGCTTGGCAACGCCTTTCAATGAAAGTGATTCTCGTCAGTCTCTGCTTGGGCTACTTCAATAGGACACAAACCATAGCGATAGACCCTGGAAGTACATTCTTGTGCCAAGTTTCCAAAGAGCTAGCACAAACCGTCTTTGATTTAGAGTTCCAACTACATGTATCCATATAGGAGAAAACAGAGTGAAACCTTAACATGAAAACGGTTACTGCAAATGAACGGTTTAACCTAGAAGAACGAAATTTGGTGAGCCAAGTGGGATTGGTGTACTGATCATTACCTGCAAGTATCATCAAGATTGGGTGAAAAAATGTTTGCTGAGATTTCAGGAAACTCGTAGTTTTTTGGGAGCTTGGCAACGCCTTTCAATGAAAGTGATTCTCGTCAGTCTCTGCTTGGGGCTACTTCAATAGGACACAAACCATAGCCATAGAACTTGGCACTACATTCTTGTGCCAAGTTTCAAAGAGCTAGCACAAACCGTCTTTGATTTAGAGTTCCAACTATATGTATCCATATGGGAGAAAACAGAGTGAAACCTAAACATGAAAACGGTTACTGCAAATGAACGGTTTAACCTAGAAGAACGAACTTGGTGAGCCAAGTGGGATTGGTGTACTGATCATTACCTGCCAGTATCATCAGATTGGGTGAAAAAATGTTTGCTGAGATTTCAGGATACTCGTAGTTTTTTGGAAGCTTGGCAACCCCTTTTAATGAAAGTGATTCTCGTCAGTCTCTGCTTGGGTCTACTTCAATAGGACACAAACCATAGCGAAGAACTTGGAACTACATTATTGTGCCAAGTTTCAAAGAGCTAGCACAAACCGTGTTTGATTTAGAGTTCCAACTACATGTATCCATATAGGAGAAAACAGAGTGAAACCTAAACATGAAAACGGTTACTGCAAATGAACGGTTTAACCTAGAAGAACGAAATTTGGTGAGCCAAGTGGGATTGGTGTACTGATCATTACCTGCAAGTATCATCAAGATTGGGTGAAAAAATGTTTGCTGAGATTTCAGGAAACTCGTAGTTTTTTTGGGAGCTTGGCAACGCCTTTCAATGAAAGTGATTCTTGTCAGTCTCTGCTTGGGGCTACTTCAATAGGCACACAAACCATAGCCATAGAACTTGGCACTACATTCTTGTGCCAAGTTTCAAAGAGCTAGCACAAACCGTCTTTGATTTAGAGTTATAACGACATGTATCCATATAGGAGAAAACAGAGTGAAACCTAAACATGAAAACGGTTACTGCAAATGAACGGTTTAACCTAGAAGAACGAAATTTGGTGAGCCAAGTGGGATTGGTGTACTGATCATTACCTGCAAGTATCATCAAGATTGGGTGAAAAAATGTTTGCTGAGATTTCAGGGAAACTCGTAGTTTTTTGGGAGCTTGGCAACGCCTTTCAATGAAAGTGATTCTCGTCAGTCTCTGCTTGGGGCTACTTCAATAGGACACAAACCATAGCCATAGAACTTGGCACTACATTCTTGTGCCAAGTTTCAAAGAGCTAGCACAAACCGTCTTTGATTTAGAGTTCCAACTACATGTATCCATATAGGAGAAACAGAGTGAAACCTAAACATGAAAACGGTTACTGCAAATGAACGGTTTAACCTAGAAGAAAGAAATTTGGTGAGCCAAGTGGGATTGGTGTACTGATCATTACCTGCAAGTATCATCAAGATTGGGTGAAAAAATGGTTGCTGAGATTTCAGGATACTCGTAGTTTTTTGGAAGCTTGGCAACCCCTTTTAATGAAAGTGATTCTCGTCAGTCTCTGCTTGGGTCAACTTCAATAGGACACAAACCATAGCGATAGAACTTGGAACTACATTATTGTGCCAAGTTCAAAGAGCTAGCACAAACCGTGTTTGATTTAGAGTTCCAACTACATGTATCCATATAGGAGAAAACAGAGTGAAACCTAAACATGAAAACGGTTACTGCAAATGAACGGTTTAACCTAGAAGAACGAAATTTGGTGAGCCAAGTGGGATTGGTGTACTGATCATTACCTGCAAGTATCATCAAGATTGGGTGAAAAAATGTTTGCTGAGATTTCAGGATACTCGTAGTTTTTTTGGGAGCTTGGCAACGCCCTTTCAATGAAAGTGATTCTCGTCAGTCTCTGCTTGGGGCTACTTTAATAGGACACAAACCATAGCGATAGACCCTGGAACTACATTCTTGTGCCAAGTTTCAAAGAGGTAGCACAAACCGTGTTTTATTTAGAGTTCCAAATACATGTATCCATATAGGAGAAAACTTTGTGAAACCTAAAATAAAAACGGTTACTGCAAATGAACGGTTTAACCTAGAAGAAAGAAATTTGGTGAGCCAAGTGGGATTGGTGTACTGATCATTACCTGCAAGTATCTCAAGATTGGGTGAAAAATGTTTGCTGAGATTTCAGGAAACTCGTAGTTTTTTGGAAATTGGCAACCCCTTTCAATGAAAGTGATTCTCGTCAGTCTCTGCTTGGGGCTACTTCAATAGGACACAAACCATAGCCATAGAACTTGGAACTACATTATTGTGCCAAGTTTCAAAGAGGTAGCACAAACCGTGTTTGATTTAGAGTTCCAACTACATGTATCCATATAGGAGAAAATAGAGTGAAACCTAAACATGAAAACGGTTACTGCAAATGAACGGTTTAACCTAGAAGAACGAAATTTGGTGAGCCAAGTGGGATTGGTGTACTGATCATTACCTGCAGGTATCATCAAGATTGGGTGAAAAAATGTTTGCTGAGATTTCAGGAAACTCGTAGTTTTTTGGAAGATTGGCAACCCCTTTCAATGAACGTGATTCTCGTCAGTCTCTGCTTGGGCTACTTCAATAGGACACAAACCATAGCGTTAGAACTTTTAACTACATTCTTGTGCCAAGTTTCAAAGAGGTAGCACAAACCGTGTTTGATTTAGAGTTCCAACTACATGTATCCATATAGGAGAAAACAGAGTGAAACCTAAACCTGAAAACGGTTACTGCAAATGAACGGTTTAACCTAGAAGAACGAAATTTGGTGAGCCAAGTGGGATTGGTGTACTGATCATTACCTGCCAGTATCATCAAGATTGGGTGAAGAAATGGTTGCTGAGATTTCAGGAAACTCGTAGTTTTATGGAAGCTTGGCAACCCCTTTCAATTAAAGTGATTCTCGTCAGTCTCTGCTTGGGGCTACTTTAATAGGACACAAACCATAGCGATAGACCCTGGAACTACATTATTGTGGAAATTTTCAAAGAGCTAGCACAAACCGTGTTTTATTTAGAGTTCCAAATACATGTATCCATATAGGAGAAAACTTTGTGAAACCTAAAATTAAAAAAGGTTACTGCAAAGGAACGGTTTAACCTAGAAGAACGAAATTTGGTGAGCCAAGTGGGATTGGTGTACTGATCTTTACCTGCCAGTATCATCAAGATTGGGTGAAAAAATGTTTGCTGAGACTTCAGGAAACTCGTAGTTTTTTGGAAGGTTGGCAACCCCTTTCAATGAAAGTGATTCTCGTCAGTCTCTGCTTGGGGTACTTCAATAGGACACAAACCATAGCCATAGAACTTGGAACTACATTCTTGTGCCAAGTTTCAAAGAGCTAGCACAAACCGTCTTTGATTTAGAGTTCCAACTACATGTATCCATATAGGAGAAAACAGAGTGAAACCTAAACATGAAAACGGTTACTGCAAATGAACGGTTTAACCTAGAAGAACGAAATTTGGTGAGCCAAGTGGGATTGGTGTACTGATCATTACCTGCAAGTATCATCAAGATTGGGTGAAAAAATGTTTGCTGAGATTTCAGGAAACTCGTAGTTTTTTGGAAGCTTGGCAACCCCTTTTAATGAAAGTGATTCTCTTCAGTCTCTGCTTGGGGCTACTTCAATAGGACACAAACCATAGCGATAGACCCTGGAACTACATTATTGTGGCAATTTTCAAAGAGCTAGCACAAACCGTGTTTTATTTAGAGTTCCAAATACATGTATCCATATAGGAGAAAACTTTGTGAAACCTAAAATTAAAAACGGTTACTGCAAAGGAACGGTTTAACCTAGAAGAACGAAATTTGGTGAGCCAAGTGGGATTGGTGTACTGATCTTTACCTGCCAGTATCATCAAGATTGGGTGAAAAAATGTTTGCTGAGACTTCAGGAAACTCGTAGTTTTTTGGAAGGTTGGCAACCAGTTTCAATGAAAGTGATTCTCGTCAGTCTCTGCTTGGGGTACTTCAATAGGACACAAACCATAGCCATAGAACTTGGAACTACATTCTTGTGCCAAGTTTCAAAGATGTAGCAGAAACCGTGTTTGATTTAGAGTTCCAACTACATGTATCCATATAGGAGAAAACAGAGTGAAACCTAAACATGAAAACGGTTACTGCAAATGAACGGTTTAACCTAGAAGAACGAAATTTGGTGAGCCAAGTGGGATTGGTGTACTGATCATTACCTGCAAGTATCATCAAGATTGGGTGAAAAAATGTTTGCTGAGATTTCAGGAAACTCGTAGTTTTTTGGAAGATTGGCAACCCCTTTCAATGAAAGTGATTCTCGTCAGTCTCTGCTTGGGGCTACTTCAATAGGACACAAACCATAGCGATAGACCCTGGAACTACATTATTGTGCCAAGTTTCAAAGAGCTAGCACAAACCGTGTTTTATTTAGAGTTCCAACTACATGTATCCATATAGGAGAAAAGTTTGTGAAACCTAAAAATAAAAACGGTTACTGCAAAGGAACGGTTTAACCTAGAAGAACGAAATTTGGTGAGCCAAGTGGGATTGGTGTACTGATCATTACCTGCAAGTATCATCAAGATTGGGTGAAAAAATGTTTGCTGAGATTTCAGGAAACTCGTAGTTTTTTGGGAGCTTGGCAACGCCTTTCAATGAAAGTGATTCTCGTCAGTCTCTGCTTGGGGCTACTTCAATAGGACACAAACCTTTGCCATAGAACTTGGAACTACATTCTTGTGCCAAGTTTCAAAGAGGTAGCACAAACCGTGTTTGATTTAGAGTTCCAACTACATGTATCCATATAGGAGAAAACAGAGTGAAACCTAAACATGAAAACGGTTACTGCAAATGAACGGTTTAACCTAGAAGAAA
Organism: Urocitellus parryii; assembly: GCF_045843805.1. NCBI lineage: Eukaryota > Metazoa > Chordata > Mammalia > Rodentia > Sciuridae > Urocitellus > Urocitellus parryii. Next base: position 36,369 of record NW_027553998.1, on the reverse strand, counting down.
GAAATTTGTTGAGCCAAGTGGGATGGGTGTACTGATCATTACCTGCAAGTATCATCAAGATTGGGTGAAAAAAAGGTTGCTGGGATTTCAGGAAACTCGTAGTTTTTTGGAAGATTGGCAACCCCTTTCAATGAAAGTGATTCTCGTCAGTCTCTGCTTGGGGCTACTTCAATAGGACACAAACCATTACCATAGAATTGGAACTACATTCTTGTGCCAAGTTTTAAAGAGGTAGCAGAAACCGTCTTTGATTTAGAGTTCCAACTACATGTATCCATATAGGAGAAAACAGAGTGAAACCTAAACATGAAAACGGTTACTGCAAATGAACGGTTTAACCTAGAAGAACGAAATTTGGTGAGCCAAGTGGGACTGGTCTACGGATCATTACCTGCAAGTATCATCAAGATTGGGTGAAAAAATGTTTGCTGAGATTTCAGGAAACTCGTAGTTTTTTTGAAGCTTGGCAACCCCATTCAATGAAAGTGATTGTCGTCATTCTCTTCTTGGGGCTACTTCAATAAGACACAAACCATAGCGATAGAACTTGGAACTACATTCTTGTGCCAAGTTTCAAAGAGGTAGCACAAACCGTGTTTGATTTAGAGTTCCAACTACATGTATCCATATAGGAGAAAACTTTGTGAAACCTAAAAATAAAAACGGTTACTGCAAAGGAACGGTTTAACCTAGAAGAACGAAATTTGGTGAGCCAAGTGGGATTGGTGTACTGATCATTACCTGCAAGTATCATCAAGATTGGGTGAAAAAATGTTTGCTGAGATTTCAGGAAACTCGTAGTTTTTTGGGAGCTTGGCAACGCCTTTCAATGAAAGTGATTCTCGTCAGTCTCTGCTTGGGGCTACTTCAATAGGACACAAACCATTGCCATAGAACTTGGAACTACATTCTTGTGCCAAGTTTCAAAGAGGTAGCACAAACCGTCTTTGATTTAGAGTTCCAACTACATGTATCCATATAGGAGAAAACAGAGTGAAACCTAAACATGAAAACGGTTACTGCAAATGAACGGTTTAACCTAGAAGAACGAAATTTGGTGAGCCAAGTGGGATTGGTGTACTGATCATTACCTGCAAGTATCATCAAGATTGGGTGAAAAAATGTTTGCTGAGATTTCAGGAAACTCGTAGTTTTTTGGGAGCTTGGCAACGCCTTTCAATGAAAGTGATTCTCGTCAGTCTCTGCTTGGGGCTACTTTAATAGGACACAAACCATAGCGATAGACCCTGGAACTACATTCTTGTGCCAAGTTTCAAAGAGCTAGCACAAACCGTGTTTTATTTAGAGTTCCAAATACATGTATCCATATAGGAGAAAACTTTGTGAAACCTAAAAATAAAAACGTTTACTGCAAATGAACGGTTTAACCTTGAAGAACGAAAGTTGGTGAGCCAAGTGGGATTGGTGTACTGATCATTACCTGCAAGTATCATCAAGATTGGGTGAAGAAATGGTTGCTGAGATTTCAGGAAACTCGTAGTTTTTTAGAAGCTTGGCAACCCCTTTCAATGAAAGTGATTCTCGTCAGTCTCTGCTTGGTGCTACATCAATAGGACACAAACCATAGTGATAGACGCTGGAACTACATTATTGTGCCAAGTTTCAAAGAGCTAGCACAAACCGTGTTTGATTTAGAGTTCCAACTACATGTATCCATATAGGAGAAAACAGAGTGAAACCTAAACATGAAAACGGTTACTGCAAACGAATGGTTTAACCTAGAAGAACGAAATTTGGTGAGCCAAGTGGGATTGGTGTACTGATCATTACCTGCAGGTATAATCAAGATTGGGTGAAAAAATGTTTGCTGAGACTTCAGGAAACTCGTAGTTTTTTGGAAGGTTGGCAACCCCTTTCAATGAAAGTGATTCTCGTCAGTCTCTGCTTGGGGCTAATTCAGAAGGACACAAACCATAGCGATAGACCCTGGAACTACATTATTGTGCCAAGTTTCAAAGAGCTAGCACAAACCGTCTTTGATTTAGAGTTCCAACTACATGTATCCATATAGGAGAAAACAGAGTGAAACCTAAACATGAAAACGGTTACTGCAAATGAACGGTTTAACCTAGAAGAACGAAATTTGGTGAGCCAAGTGGGATTGGTGTACTGATCATTACCTGCAAGTATCATCAAGATTGGGTGAAAAAATGTTTGCTGAGAAAAATGTTTGCTGAGATTTCAGGAAACTCGTTAGTTTTTGGGAGCTTGGCAACGCCTTTCAATGAAAGTGATTCTCGTAAGGTCTCTGCTTGGGGCTACTTCAATAGGACACAAACCATAGCGATAGACCCTGGAACTACATTATTGTGCCAAGTTTCAAAGAGCTAGCACAAACCGTGTTTGATTTAGAGTTCCAACTACATGTATCCATATAGGAGAAAACTTTGTGAAACCTAAAAATAAAAACGGTTACTGCAAATGAACGGGTTAACCTAAAAGAAAGAAATTTGGTGAGCCAAGTGGGATTGGTGTACTGATCATTACCTGCAAGTATCATCAAGATTGGGTGAAAAAATATTTGCTGAGATTTCAGGAAACTCGTAGTTTTATGGAAGCTTGCAACCCCTTTCAATGAAAGTGATTCTCGTCAGTCTCTGCTTGGGGGCTACTTCAATAGGACACAAACCATAGCGATAGACCCTGGAACTACATTATTGTGCCAAGTTTCAAAGAGGTAGCACAAACCGTGTTTGTTTTTAGAGTTCCAACTACATGTATCCATATAGGAGAAAACAGAGTCAAACCTAAACATGAAAACGGTTACTGCAAAGGAATGGTTTAACCTACAAGAACGAAATTTGGTGAGCCAAGTGGGATTGGTGTACTGATCATTACCTGCAAGTATCATCAAGATTGGGTGAAAAAGTGTTTGCTGAGATTTCAGGAAACTCGTAGTTTTTTGGAAGATTGGCAACCCCTTTCAATGAAAGTGATTCTCGTCAGTCTCTGCTTGGGGCTACTTCAATAGGACACAAACCATAGCCATAGAACTTGGAACTACATTCTTGTGCCAAGTTTCAAGAGGTAGCACAAACCGTCTTTGATTTAGAGTTCCAAACTACATGTATCCATATGGGAGAAAACAGAGTGAAACCTAAACATGAAAACGGTTATTGCAAATGAACGTGTTAACCTAGAAGAAAGAAATTTGGTGAGCCAAGTGGGATTGGTGTACTGATCATTACCTGCCAGTATCATCAAGATTGGGTGAAAAATGTTTGCTGAGATTTCAGGAAACTCGTAGTTTTTTGGAAGATTTGGCAACCCCTTTCAATGAAAGTGATTCTCGTTAGTCTCTGCTTGGGGCTACTTCAATAGGACACAAACATAGCGATAGACCCTGGAACTACATTATTGTGGCAAGTTTCAAAGAGGTAGCACAAACCGTGTTGGATTTAGAGTTCCAACTACATGTATCCATATAGGAGAAAACAGAGTGAAACCTAAAAATAAAAACGGTTACTGCAAAGGAATGGTTTAACCTAGAAGAACGAAATTTGGTGAGCCAAGTGGGATTGGTGTACTGATCATTACCTGCAAGTATCATCAAAGATTGGGTGAAAAAATGTTTGCTGAGATTTCAGGAAACTCGTATTTTTTTGAAGCTTGGCAACCCCATTCAATGAAAGTGATTCTCGTCAGTCTCTGCTTGGGGCTACTTCAATAAGACACAAACCATAGCGATAGAACTTGGAACTACATTATTGTGCCAAGTTTCAAAGAGGTAGCACAAACCGTGTTTGATTTAGAGTTCCAACTACATGTATCCATATGGGAGAAAACAGAGTGAAACCTAAACATGAAAACTGTTACTGCAAATGAACGGTTTAACCTAGAAGAACGAAATTTGGTGAGCCAAGTGGGATTGGTGTACTGATCATTACCTGCAAGTATCATCAAGATTGGGTGAAAAATGTTTGCTGAGATTTCAGGAAACTCGTAGTTTTTTGGGAGCTTGGCAACGCCTTTCAATGAAAGTGATTCTCGTCAGTCTCTGCTTGGGGCTACTTCAATAGGACACAAACCATAGCCATAGAACTTGGCACTACATTCTTGTGCCAAGTTCAAAGAGCTAGCACAAACCGTCTTTGTTTTAGAGTTCCAACTACATGTATCCATATAGGAGAAAACAGAGTGAAACCTAACCATGAAAAACGGTTACTGCAAATGAACGGTTTAACCTAGAAGAAAGAAATTGGTGAGAGAAGTGGGATTGGTGTACTGATCATTACCTGCAAGTATCATCAAGATTGGGTGAAAAATGTTTGCTGAGATTTCAGGATACTCGTAGTTTTTTGGAAGCTTGGCAACCCCTTTTAATGAAAGTGATTCTCGTCAGTCTCTGCTTGGGTCTACTTCAATAGGACACAAACCATAGCGATAGAACTTGGAACTACATTATTGTGCCAAGTTTCAAAGAGCTAGCACAAAACCGTGTTTGATTTAGAGTTCCAACTACATGTATCCATATAGGAGAAAACAGAGTGAAACCTAAAAATGAAAACCGTTACTGCAAAGGAACGTTTAACCTAGAAGAACGAAATTTGGTGAGCCAAGTGGGATTGGTGTACTGATCTTTACCTGCCAGTATCATCAAGATTGGGTGAAAAAATGTTTGCTGAGACTTCAGGAAACTCGTAGTTTTTTGGAAGGTTATCAACCCCTTTCAATGAAAGTGATTCTCGTCAGTCTCTGCTTGGGGCTAATTCAGAAGGACACAAACCATAGCGATAGACCCTGGAACTACATTATTGTGCCAAGTTTCAAAGAGCTAGCACAAACCGTCTTTGATTTAGAGTTCCAACTAATGTATCCATATAGGAGAAAACAGAGTGAAACCTAAACATGAAAACGGTTACTGCAAATGAACGGTTTAACCTAGAAGAACGAAATTTGGTGAGCCAAGTGGGATTGGTGTACTGATCATTACCTGCAAGTATCATCAAGATTGGGTGGAAAAAATGTTTGCTGAGATTTCAGGAAACTCGTAGTTTTTTGGGAGCTTGGCAACGCCTTTCAATGAAAGTGATTCTCGTCAGTCTCTGCTTGGGGCTACTTCAATAGGACACAAACCATAGCGATAGACCCTGGAACTACATTATTGTGCCAAGTTTCAAAGAGCTAGCACAAACCGTGTTTGATTTAGAGTTCCAACTACATGTATCCATATAGGAGAAAACTTTGTGAAAACCTAAAAATAAAAACGGTTACTGCAAATGAACGGGTTAACCTAAAAGAAAGAAAATTTGTGAGCCAAGTGGATTGTGTACTGATCATTACCTGCAAGTATCATCAAGATTGGGTGAAAAAATATTTGCTGAGATTTCAGGAAACTCGTAGTTTTTTGGAGCTTGGCACGCCTTTCAATGAAATTGATTCTCGTCAGTCTCTGCTTGGGGCTACTTCAATAGGACACAAACCATTGCCATAGAACTTGGAACTACATTCTTGTGCCACGTTTCAAAGAGGTAGCACAAACCGTCTTTGATTTAGAGTTCCAACTACATGTATCCATATAGGAGAAAACAGAGTGAAACCTAAACATGAAAACGGTTACTGCAATGAACGTTTAACCTAGAAGAACGAAAATTTGGTGAGCCAAGTGGGATTGGTGTATCTGATCATTACTGCAAGTATCATCAAGATTGGGTGAAAAAATGTTTGCTGAGATTTCAGGAAACTCGTAGTTTTTTGGGAGCTTGGCAACGCCTTTCAATGAAAGTGATTCTCGTCAGTCTCTGCTTGGGGCTACTTTAATAGGACACAAACCATAGCGATAGACCCTGGAACTACATTCTTGTGCCAAGTTTCAAAGAGCTAGCACAAACCGTGTTTTATTTATGAGTTCCAAATACATGTATCCATATAGGAGAAAACTTTGTGAAACCTAAAAATAAAAACGGTTACTGCAAATGAACGGTTTAACCTAGAAGAACGAAAGTTGGTGAGCCAAGTGGGACTGGTCTACGGATCATTACCTGCATGTATCATCAAGATTGGGTGAAAAAATGTTTGCTGAGATTTCAGGAAACTCGTAGTTTTATGGAAGCTTGGCAACCCCTTTCAATGAAAGTGATTCTCGTCAGTCTCTGCTTGGGGCTACTTCAATAGGACACAAACCATAGCGATAGACCCTGGAACTACATTATTGTGCCAAGTTTCAAAGATGTAGCACAAACCGTGTTTGTTTTAGAGTTCCAACTACATGTATCCATATAGGAGAAATCAGAGTCAAACCTAAACATGAAAACGGTTACTGCAAAGGAATGGTTTAACCTACAAGAACGAAATTTGGTGAGCCAAGTGGGATTGGTGTACTGATCATTACCTGCAAGTATCATCAAGATTGGGTGAAAAGTGTTTGCTGAGATTTCAGGAAACTCGTAGTTTTTTGGAAGATTGGCAACCCCTTTCAATGAAAGTGATTCTCGTCAGTCTCTGCTTGGGGCTACTTCAATAGGACACAAACCATAGCCATAGAACTTGGAACTACATTCTTGTGCCAAGTTCAAAGAGGTAGCACAAACCGTCTTTGATTTAGAGTTCAACTACATGTATCCATATGGGAGAAAACAGAGTGAAACCTAAACATGAAAACGGTTACTGCAAATGAACGGTTTAACCTAGAAGAAAGAAATTTGGTGAGCCAAGTGGGATTGGTGTACTGATCATTACCTGCCAGTATCATCAAGATTGGGTGAAAAAATGTTTGCTGAGATTTCAGGAACTCGTAGTTTTTTGGAAGATTGGCAACCCCTTTCAATATAAGTGATTCTCGTTAGTCTCTGCTTGGGGCTACTTCAATAGGACACAAACCATAGCGATAGACCCTGGAACTACATTATTGTGGCAAGTTTCAAAGAGGTAGCACAACCGTGTTGGATTTAGATTTCCAACTACATGTATCCATATAGGAGAAAACAGAGTGAAACCTAAAAATAAAAACGGTTACTGCAAAGGAATGGTTTAACCTAGAAGAACGAAATTTGGTGAGCCAAGTGGATTGGTGTACTGATCATTACCTGCAAGTATCATCAAGATTGGGTGAAAAAATGTTTGCTGAGATTTCAGGAAACTCGTATTTTTTGGAAGCTTGGCAACCCCATTCAATGAGAGTGATTCTCGTCAGTCTCTGCTTGGGGCTACTTCAATAAGACACAAACCATAGCGATAGAACTTGGAACTACATTTTGTGCCAAGTTTCAAAGAGGTAGCACAAACCGTGTTTGATTTAGAGTTCCAACTACATGTATCCATATGGGAGAAAACAGAGTGAAACCTAAACATGAAAACGGTTACTGCAAATGAACGGTTTAACCTAGAAGAACGAAATTTGGTGAGCCAAGTGGGATTGGTGTACTGATCATTACCTGCAGGTATCATCAAGATTGGGTGAAAAAATGTTTGCTGAGATTTCAGGAAACTCGTAGTTTTTTGGGAGCTTGGCAACGCCTTTCAAATGAAAGTGATTCTCGTCAGTCTCTGCTTGGGGCTACTTCAATAGGACACAAACCATAGCCATTGAACTTGGCACTACATTCTTGTGCCAAGTTTCAAAGAGCTAGCACAAACCGTCTTTGATTTAGAGTTCCAACTACATGTATCCATATAGGAGAAAACAGAGTGAAACCTAAACATGAAAACGGTTACTGCAAATGAACGGTTTAACCTAGAAGAAAGAAATTTGGTGAGCCAAGTGGGATTGGTGTACTGATCATTACCTGCAAGTATCATCAAGATTGGGTGAAAAAATGTTTGCTGAGATTTCAGGATACTCGTAGTTTTTTGGAAGCTTGGCAACCCCTTTTAATGAAAGTGATTCTCGTCAGTCTCTGCTTGGGTCTACTTCAATAGGACACAAACCATAGCGATAGAACTTGGAACTACATTATTGTGCCAAGTTCAAAGAGCTAGCACAAACCGTGTTTGATTTAGAGTTCCAACTACATGTATCCATATAGGAGAAAACAGAGTGAAACCTAAACATGAAAACGGTTACTGCAAATGAACGGTTTAACCTAGAAGAACGAAATTGGTGAGCCAAGTGGGATTGGTGTACTGATCATTACCTGCAAGTATCATCAAGATTGGGTGAAAAATGTTTGCTGAGATTTCAGGAAACTCGTAGTTTTTTGGGAGCTTGGCACCGCCTTTCAATGAAAGTGATTCTCGTCAGTCTCTGCTTGGGGCTACTTTAATAGGACACAAACCATAGCGATAGACCCTGGAACTACATTCTTGTGCCAAGTTTCAAAGAGGTAGCACAAACCGTGTTTTATTTAGAGTTCCAAATACATGTATCCATATAAAAAACGGTTACTGCAAATGAACGGTTTTAACCTAGAAGAATGAAACTTGGTGAGCCAAGTGGGATTGGTGTACTGATCATTACCTGCAAGTATCATCAAGATTGGGTGAAAAAATGTTTGCTGAGATTTCAGGAAACTCGTAGTTTTTTGGAAGATTGGCAACCCCTTTCAAATGAAAGTGATTCTCGTCAGTCTCTGCTTGGGGCTACTTCAATAGGACACAAACCATAGCCATAGAACGTGGAATTACATTATTGTGCCAAGTTTCAAAGAGGTAGCACAAACCGTGTTTGATTTAGAGTTCCAACTACATGTATCCATATAGGAGAAAACAGAGTGAAACCTAAACATGAAAAACGGTTACTGCAAATGAACGGTTTAACCTAGAAGAACGAAATTTGGTGAGCCAAGTGGGATTGGTGTACTGATCATTACCTGCCAGTATCATCAAGATTGGGTGAAGAAATGGTTGCTGAGATTTCAGGAAACTCGTAGTTTTATGGAAGCTTGGCAACCCCTTTCAATTAAAGTGATTCTCGTCAGTCTCCGCTTGGGGCTACTTTAATAGGACACAAACCATAGCGATAGACCCTGGAACTACATTATTGTGGAAATTTTCAAAGAGCTAGCACAAACCGTGTTTTATTTAGAGTTCCAAATACATGTATCCATATAGGAGAAAACTTTGGTGAAACCTAAAATTAAAAAAGGTTACTGCAAAGGAACGGTTTAACCTAGAAGAACGAAATTTGGTGAGCCAAGTGGGATTGGTGTACTGATCTTTACCTGCCAGTATCATCAAGATTGGGGTGAAAAAATGTTTGCTGAGACTTCAGGAAACTCGTAGTTTTTTGGAAGGTTGGCAACCCCTTTCAATGAAAGTGATTCTCGTCAGTCTCTGCTTGGGGTACTTCAATAGGACACAAACCATAGCCATAGAACTTGGAACTACATTATTGTGCCAAGTTTCAAAGAGGTAGCACAAACCGTGTTTGATTTAGAGTTCCAACTACATGTATCCATATAGGAGAAAACAGAGTGAAACCTAAACATGAAAACGGTTACTGCAAATGAACGGTTTTAACCTAGAAGAACGAAATTTGGTGAGCCAAGTGGGATTGGTGTACTGATCATTACCTGCAAGTATCATCAAGATTGGGTGAAAAAATGTTTGCTGAGATTTCAGGAAACTCGTAGTTTTTGGGAGCTTGGCAACGCCTTTCAATGAAAGTGATTCTCGTCAGTCTCTGCTTGGGGCTACTTTAATAGGACACAAACCATAGCGATAGACCCTGGAACTACATTTTTGTGCCAAGTTTCAAAGAGCTAGCACAAACCGTGTTTTATTTAGAGTTCCAAATACATGTATCCATATAGGAGAAAACTTTGTGAAACCTAAAAATAAAAACGGTTACTGCAAATGAACGGTTTAACCTAGAAGAACGAAAGTTGGTGAGCCAAGTGGGACTGGTCTACGGATCATTACCTGCATGTATCATCAAGATTGGGTGAAAAAATGTTTGCTGAGATTTCAGGAAACTCGTAGTTTTATGGAAGCTTGGCAACCCCTTTCAATGAAAGTGATTCTCGTCAGTCTCTGCTTGGGGCTACTTCAATAGGACACAAACCATAGCGATAGACCCTGGAACTACATTATTGTGCCAAGTTTCAAAGAGGTAGCACAAACCGTGTTTGTTTTAGAGTTCCAACTACATGTATCCATATAGGAGAAAACAGAGTCAAACCTAAACATGAAAACGGTTACTGCAAAGGAATGGTTTAACCTACAAGAACGAAATTTGGTGAGCCAAGTGGGATTGGTGTACTGATCATTACCTGCCAAGTATCATCAAGATTGGGTGAAAAAATGTTTGCTGAGATTTCAGGAAACTCCTAGTTTTTTGGAAGATTGGCAACCCCCTTTCAATGAAAGTGATTCTCGTCAGTCTCTGCTTTGGGGCTACTTCAATAGGACACAAACCATAGCCATAGAACTTGGAACTACATTCTTGTGCCAAGTTCAAAGAGGTAGCACAAACCGTGTTTGATTTAGAGTTCCAACTACATGTATATATATGGGAGAAAACAGAGTGAAACCTAAACATGAAAACGGTTACTGCAAATGAACGGTTTAACCTAGAAGAACGAAATTTGGTGAGCCAAGTGGGATTGGTGTACTGATCATTACCTGCCAGTATCATCAAGATTGGGTGAAAAAATGTTTGCTGAGATTTCAGGAAACTCATAGTTTTTTGGAAGATTGGCAACCCTTTCAATATAAGTGATTCTCGTTAGTCTCTGCTTGGGGCTACTTCAATAGGACACAAACCATAGCGATAGACCCTGGAACTACATTATTGTGGCAAGTTTCAAGAGGTAGCACAAACCGTGTTGGATTTAGAGTTCCAACTACATGTATCCATATAGGAAGAAACAGAGTGAAACCTAAAAATAAAAACGGTTACTGCAAAGGAATGGTTTAACCTAGAAGAACGAAATTTGGTGAGCCAAGTGGGATTGGTGTACTGATAATTACCTGCAAGTATCATCAAGATTGGGTGAAAAAATGTTTGCTGAGATTTCAGGAAACTCGTATTTTTTTGGAAGCTTGGCAACCCCATTCAATGAGAGTGATTCTCGTCAGTCTCTGCTAGGGGCTACTTCAATAAGACACAAACCATAGCGATAGAACTTGGAACTACATTATTGTGCCAAGTTTCAAAGAGCTAGCACAAACCGTGTTTGATTTAGAGTTCCAACTACATGTATCCATATGGGAGAAAACAGAGTGAAACCTAAACATGAAAACGGTTACTGCAAATGAACGGTTTAACCTAGAAGAACGAAATTTGGTGAGCCAAGTGGGATTGGTGTACTGATCATTACCTGCAAGTATCATCAAGATTGGGTGAAAAAATGTTTGCTGAGATTTCAGGAAACTCGTAGTTTTTTGGGAGCTTGGCAACGCCTTTCAATGAAAGTGATTCTCGTCAGTCTCTGCTTGGGCTACTTCAATAGGACACAAACCATAGCCATAGAACTTGGCACTACATTCTTGTGCCAAGTTTCAAAGAGCTAGCACAAACCGTCTTTGATTTAGAGTTCCAACTACATGTATCCATATAGGAGAAAACAGAGTGAAACCTAAACATGAAAACGGTTACTGCAAATGAACGTTTAACCTAGAAGAACGAAATTTGGTGAGCCAAGTGGGATTGGTGTACTGATCATTACCTGCAAGTATCATCAAGATTGGGTGAAAAAATGTTTGCTGAGATTTCAGGAAACTCGTAGTTTTTTGGGAGCTTGGCAACGCCTTTCAATGAAAGTGATTCTCGTCAGTCTCTGCTTGGGGCTACTTTAATAGGACACAAACCATAGCGATAGACCCTGGAACTACATTATTGTGCCAAGTTTCAAAGAGGTAGCACAAACCGTGTTTGTTTTAGAGTTCCAACTACATGTATCATATATAGGAGAAAACAGAGTCAAACCTAAACATGAAAACGGTTACTGCAAAGGAATGGTTAACCTACAAGAACGAAATTTGGTGAGCCAGGTGGGATTGGTGTACTGATCATTACCTGCAAGTATCATCAAGATTGGGTGAAAAAATGTTTGCTGAGATTTCAGGAAACTCGTAGTTTTTTGGAAGATTGCAACCCCTTTCAATGAAAGTGATTCTCGTCAGTCTCTGCTTGGGGCTACTTCAATAGGACACAAACCATAGCCATAGAACTTGGAACTACATTCTTGTGCCAAGTTTCAAAGAGGTAGCACAAACCGTGTTTGATTTAGAGTTCCAACTACATGTATCCATATGGGAGAAAACAGAGTGAAACCTAAACATGAAAACGGTTACTGCAAATGAACGGTTTAACCTAGAAGAACGAAATTTGGTGAGCCCAAGTGGGATTGGTGTACTGATCATTACCTGCCAGTATCATCAAGATTGGGTGAAAAAATGTTTGCTGAGATTTTAGGAAACTCGTAGTTTTTTGGAATGATTGGCAACCCCTTTCAATATAAGTGATTCTCGTTAGTCTCTGCTTGGGGCTACTTCAATAGGACACAAACCATAGCGATAGACCCTGGAACTACATTATTGTGGCAAGTTTCAAAGAGGTAGCACAAACCGTGTTGGATTTAGAGTTCCAACTATATGTATCCATATAGGAGAAAACAGAGTGAAACCTAAAAATAAAAACGATTACTGCAAAGGAATGGTTTAACCTAGAAGAACGAAATTTGGTGAGCCAAGTGGGATTGGTGTACTGATCATTACCTGCAAGTATCATCAAGATTGTGTGAAAAAATGTTTGCTGAGATTTCAGAAAACTCGTATTTTTTTGGAAGCTTGGCAACCCCATTCAATGAGAGTGATTCTCGTCAGTCTCTGCTTGGGGCTACTTCAATAAGACACAAACCATAGCGATAGAACTTGGAACTACATTATTGTGCCAAGTTTCAAAGAGGTAGCACAAACCGTGTTTGATTTAGAGTTCCAACTACATGTATCCATATGGGAGAAAACAGAGTGAAACTAAACATGAAAACGGTTACTGCAAATGAACGGTTTAACCTAGAAGAACGAAATTTGGTGAGCCAAGTGGGATTGGTGTACTGATCATTACCTGCAAGTATCATCAAGATTGGGTGAAAAAATGTTTGCTGAGATTTCAGGAACTCGTAGTTTTTTGGGAGCTTGGCAACGCCTTTCAATGAAAGTGATTCTCGTCAGTCTCTGCTTGGGGCTACTTCAATAGGACACAAACCATAGTCATAGAACTTGGCACTACATTCTTGTGCCAAGTTTCAAAGAGCTAGCACAAACCGTCTTTGATTTAGAGTTCCAACTACATGTATCCATATAGGAGAAAACAGAGTGAAACCTAAACATGAAAACGGTTACTGCAAATGAACGGTTTAACCTAGAAGAAAGAAATTTGGTGAGCCAAGTGGGATTGGTGTACTGATCATTACCTGCAAGTATCATCAAGATTGGGTGAAAAAATGTTTGCTGAGATTTCAGGAAACTCGTAGTTTTTTGGGAGCTTGGCAACGCCTTTCAATGAAAGTGATTCTAGTCAGTCTCTGCTTGGGGCTACTTTAATAGGACACAAACCATAGCGATAGACCCTGGAACTACATTCTTGTGCCAAGTTTCAAAGAGCTAGCACAAACCGTGTTTTATTTAGAGTTCCAAATACATGTATCCATATAGGAGAAAACTTTGTGAAACCTAAAAATAAAAACGTTTACTGCAAATGAACGGTTTAACCTAGAAGAACGAAAGTTGGTGAGCCAAGTGGGATTGGTGTACTGATCATTACCTGCAGGTATCATCAAGATTGGGTGAAAAAATGTTTGCTGAGATTTCAGGAAACTCGTAGTTTTTTGGAAGATTGGCAACCCCTTTCAATGAACGTGATTCTCGTCAGTCTCTGCTTGGGGCTACTTCAATAGGACACAAACCATAGCGTTAGAACTTGGAACTACATTCTTGTGCCAAGTTTCAAAGAGGTAGCACAAACCGTGTTTGATTTAGAGTTCCAACTACATGTATCCATATAGGAGAAAACAGAGTGAAACCTAAACCTGAAAACGGTTACTGCAAATGAACGGTTTAACCTAGAAGAACGAAATTTGGTGAGCCAAGTGGGATGGTGTACTGATCATTACCTGCCAGTATCATCAAGATTGGGTGAAGAAATGGTTGCTGAGATTTCAGGAAACTCGTAGTTTTATGGAAGCTTGGCAACCCCTTTCAATTAAAGTGATTCTCGTCAGTCTCTGCTTGGGGCTACTTTAATAGGACACAAACCATAGCGATAGACCCTGGAACTGCATTATTGTGGCAATTTTCAAAGAGCTAGCACAAACCGTGTTTTATTTAGAGTTCCAAATACATGTATCCATATAGGAGAAAACTTTGTGAAACCTAAAATTAAAAAAGGTTACTGCAAAGGAACGGTTTAACCTAGAAGAACGAAATTTGGTGAGCCAAGTGGATTGGTGTACTGATCTTTACCTGCCAGTATCATCAAGATTGGGTGAAAAATGTTTGCTGAGACTTCAGGAAACTCGTAGTTTTTTGGAAGGTTGGCAACCCCTTTCAATGAAAGTGATTCTCCGTCAGTCTTCTTGGGGCTAATTCAGAAGGACACAAACCATAGCGATAGACCCTGGAACTACATTATTGTGCCAAGTTTCAAAGAGCTAGCACAAACCGTGTTTGATTTAGAGTTCCAACTACATGTATCCATATAGGAGAAAACAGAGTGAAACCTAAACATGAAAACGGTTTACTGCAAATGAACGGTTAACCTAGAAGAACGAAATTTGGTGAGCCAAGTGGGATTGGGTGTACTGATCATTACCTGCAAGTATCATCAAGATTGGGTGAAAAAATGTTTGCTGAGATTTCAGGAAACTCGTAGTTTTTTGGGAGCTTGGCAACGCCTTTCAATGAAAGTGATTCTCGTCAGTCTCTGCTTGGGGCTACTTCAATAGGACACAAACCATTAGCGATAGACCCTGGAACTACATTATTGTGCCAAGTTTCAAAGAGCTAGCACAAAACCGTGTTTGATTTAGAGTTCCAACTACATGTATCCATATAGGAGAAAACTTTGTGAAACCTAAAAATAAAAACGGTTACTGCAAATGAACGGGTTAACCTAAAAGAAAGAAATTTGGTGAGCCAAGTGGGATTGGTGTACTGATCATTACCTGCAAGTATCATCAAGATTGGGTGAAAAAATATTTGCTGAGATTTCAGGAAACTCGTAGTTTTTTTGGGAGCTTGGCAACGCCTTTCAATGAAAGTGATTCTCGTCAGTCTCTGCTTGGGGCTACTTCAATAGGACACAACCATTGCCATAGAACTTGGAACTACATTCTTGTGCCAAGTTTCAAAGAGGTAGCACAAACCGTCTTTGATTTAGAGTTCCAACTACATGTATCCATATAGGAGAAAACAGAGTGAAACCTAAACATGAAAACGGTTACTGCAAATGAACGGTTTAACCTAGAAGAACGAAATTTGGTGAGCCAAGTGGGATTGGTGTACTGATCATTACCTGCAAGTATCATCAAGATTGGGTGAAAAAATGTTTGCTGAGATTTCAGGAAACTCGTAGTTTTTTGGGAGCTTGGCAACGCCTTTCAATGAAAGTGATTCTCGTCAGTCTCTGCTTGGGGCTACTTTAATAGGACACAAAACCATAGCGATAGACCCTGGAACTACATTCTTGTGCCAAGTTTCAAAGAGCTAGCACAAACCGTGTTTTATTTAGAGTTCCAAATACATGTATCCATATAGGAGAAAACTTTGTGAAACCTAAAAATAAAAACGGTTACTGCAAATGAACGGTTTAACCTAGAAGAACGAAAGTTGGTGAGCCAAGTGGGACTGGTCTACGGATCATTACTGCATGTATCATCAAGATTGGGGTGAAAAAATGTTTGCTGAGATTTCAGGAAACTCGTAGTTTTATGGAAGCTTGGCAACCCTTTCAATGAAAGTGATTCTCGTCAGTCTCTGCTTGGGGCTACTTCAATAGGACACAAACCATAGCCATAGAACTTGGAACTACATTCCTGTGCCAAGTTTCAAAGAGGTAGCACAAACCGTCTTTGATTTAGAGTTCCAACTACATGTATCCATATGGGAGAAAACAGAGTGAAACCTAAACATGAAAACGGTTACTGCAAATGAACGGTTTAACCTAGAAGAACGAAATTTGGTGAGCCAAGTGGGATTGGTGTACTGATCATTACCTGCCAGTATCATCAAGATTGGGTGAAAAAATGTTGCTGAGATTTCAGGAAACTCGTAGTTTTTTGGAAGATTGGCAACCCTTTCAATATAAGTGATTCTCGTTAGTCTCTGCTTGGGGCTACTTCAATAGGACACAAACCATAGCGATAGACCCTGGAACTACATTATTGTGGCAAGTTTCAAAGAGGTAGCACAAACCGTGTTGGATTTAGAGTTCCAACTACATGTATCCATATAGGAGAAAACAGAGTGAAACCTAAAAATAAAAACGGTTACTGCAAAGGAATGGTTTAACCTAGAAGAACGAAATTTGGTGAGCCAAGTGGGATTGGTGTACTGATCATTACCTGCAAGTATCATCAAGATTGGGTGAAAAAATGTTTGCTGAGATTTCAGGAAACTCGTATTTTTTTGGAAGCTTGGCAACCCCATTCAATGAGAGTGATTCTCGTCAGTCTCTGCTTGGGGCTACTTCAATAAGACACAAACCATAGCGATAGAACTTGGAACTACATTATTGTGCCAAGTTTCAAAGAGGTAGCACAAACCGTGTTTGATTTAGAGTTCCAACTACATGTATCCATATGGGAGAAAACAGAGTGAACCTAAACATGAAAACGGTTACTGCAAATGAACGGTTTAACCTAGAAGAACGAAATTTGGTGAGCCAAGTGGGATTGGTGTACTGATCATTACCTGCAAGTATCATCAAGATTGGGTGAAAAAATGTTTGCTGAGATTTCAGGAAACTCGTAGTTTTTGGGAGCTTGGCAACGCCTTTCAATGAAAGTGATTCTCGTCAGTCTCTGCTTGGGGCTACTTCAATAGGACACAAACCATAGCCATAGAACTTGGCACTACATTCTTGTGCCAAGTTTCAAAGAGCTAGCACAAACCGTCTTTGATTTAGAGTTCCAACTACATGTATCCATATAGGAGAAAACAGAGTGAAACCTAAACATGAAAACGGTTACTGCAAATGAACGGTTTAACCTAGAAGAAAGAAATTTGGTGAGCCAAGTGGGATTGGTGTACTGATCATTACCTGCAAGTATCATCAAGATTGGGTGAAAAAATGTTTGCTGAGATTTCAGGATACTCGTAGTTTTTTGGAAGCTTGGCAACCCCTTTTAATGAAAGTGATTCTCGTCAGTCTCTGCTTGGGTCTACTTCAATAGGACACAAACCATAGCGATAGAACTTGGAACTACATTATTGTGCCAAGTTTCAAAGAGCTAGCACAAACCGTGTTTGATTTAGAGTTCCAACTACATGTATCCATATAGGAGAAAACAGAGTGAAACCTAAACATGAAAACGGTTACTGCAAATGAACGGTTTACCTAGAAGAACGAAATTTGGTGAGCCAAGTGGGATTGGTGTACTGATCATTACCTGCAAGTATCATCAAGATTGGGTGAAAAAATGTTTGCTGAGATTTCAGGAAACTCGTAGTTTTTTGGGAGCTTGGCAACGCCTTTCAATGAAAGTGATTCTCGTCAGTCTCTGCTTGGGGCTACTTTTAATAGGACACAAACCATAGCGATAGACCCTGGAACTACATTCTTGTGCCAAGTTTCAAAGAGGTAGCACAAACCGTGTTTTATTTAGAGTTCCAACTACATGTATCCATATGGGAGGAAAACAGAGTGAAACCTAAACATGAAAACGGTTACTGCAAATGAACGGTTTAACCTAGAAGAACGAAATTTGGTGAGCCAAGTGGGATTGGTGTACTGATCATTACCTGCCAGTATCATCAAGATTGGGTGAAAAAATGTTTGCTGAGATTTCAGGAAACTCGTAGTTTTTTGGAAGATTGGCAACCCCTTTCAATGAAAGTGATTCTCGTCAGTCTCTGCTTGGGGCTACTTCAATAGGACACAAACCATAGCCATAGAACGTGGAACTACATTATTGTGCCAAGTTTCAAAGAGCTAGCACAAACCGTGTTTGATTTAGAGTTCCAACTACATGTATCCATATAGGAGAAAACAGAGTGAAACCTAAACATGAAAACGGTTACTGCAAAGGAACGGTTTAACCTAGAAGAACGAAATTTGGTGAGCCAAGTGGGATTGGTGTACTGATCATTACCTGCAGGTATCATCAAGATTGGGTGAAAAAATGTTTGCTGAGATTTCAGGAAACTCGTAGTTTTTTGGGAGCTTGGCAACCCCTTTCAATGAACGTGATTCTCGTCAGTCTCTGCTTGGGGCTACTTCAATAGGACACAAACCATAGCGTTAGAACTTGGAACTACATTGTTGTGCCAAGTTTCAAAGAGGTAGCACAAACCGTGTTTGATTTAGACTTCCAACTACATGTATCCATATAGGAGAAAACAGAGTGAAACCTAAACCTGAAAACGGTTACTGCAAATGAACGATTTAACCTAGAAGAACGAAATTTGGTGAGCCAAGTGGGATTGGTGTACTGATCATTACCTGCCAGTATCATCAAGATTGGGTGAAGAAATGGTTGCTGAGATTTCAGGAAACTCGTAGTTTTATGGAAGCTTGGCAACCCCTTTCAATTAAAGTGATTCTCGTCAGTCTCTGCTTGGGGCTACTTTAATAGGACACAAACCATAGCGATAGACCCTGGAACTACATTATTGTGGAAATTTTCAAAGAGCTAGCACAAACCGTGTTTTATTTAGAGTTCCAAATACATGTATCCATATAGGAGAAAACTTTGTGAAACCTAAAATTAAAAAAGGTTACTGCAAAGGAACGGTTTAACCTAGAAGAACGAAATTTGGTGAGCCAAGTGGGATTGGTGTTCTGATCTTTACCTGCCAGTATCATCAAGATTGGGTGAAAAAATGTTTGCTGAGACTTCAGGAAACTCGTAGTTTTTTGAAGGTTGGCAACCCCTTTCAATGAAAGTGATTCTCGTCAGTCTCTGCTTGGGGTACTTCAATAGGACACAAACCATAGCCATAGAACTTGGAACTACATTATTGTGCCAAGTTTCAAAGAGGTAGCACAAACCGTGTTTGATTTAGAGTTCCAACTACATGTATCCATATAGGAGAAAACAGAGTGAAACCTAAACATGAAAACGGTTACTGCAAATGAACGGTTTAACCTAGAAGAACGAAATTTGGTGAGCCAAGTGGGATTGGTGTACTGATCATTACCTGCAAGTATCATCAAGATTGGGTGAAAAAATGTTTGCTGAGATTTCAGGAAACTCGTAGTTTTTTGGGAGCTTGGCAACGCCTTTCAATGAAAGTGATTCTCGTCAGTCTCTGCTTGGGGCTACTTTAATAGGACACAAACCATAGCGATAGACCCTGGAACTACATTCTTGTGCCAAGTTTCAAAGAGCTAGCACAAACCGTGTTTTATTTAGAGTTCCAAATACATGTATCCATATAGGAGAAAACTTTGTGAAACCTAAAAATAAAAACGGTTACTGCAAATGAACGGTTTAACCTAGAAGAACGAAAGTTGGTGAGCCAAGTGGGACTGGTCTACGGATCATTACCTGCATGTATTATCAAGATTGGGTGAAAAAATGTTTGCTGAGATTTCAGGAAACTCGTAGTTTTATGGAAGCTTGGCAACCCCTTTCAATGAAAGTGATTCTCGTCAGTCTCTGCTTGGGGCTACTTCAATGGACACAAACCATAGCGATAGACCCTGGAACTACATTATTTGTGCCAAGTTTCAAAGAGGTAGCACAAAACCGTGTTTGTTTTAGAGTTCCAACTACATGTATCCATATAGGAGAAAACAGAGTCAAACCTAAACATGAAAACGGTTACTGCAAAGGAATGGTTTAACCTACAAGGAACGAAATTTGGTGAGCCAAGTGGGATTGGTGTACTGATCATTACCTGCCAAGTATCATCAAGATTGGGTGAAAAAATGTTTGCTGAGATTTCAGGAAACTCGTAGTTTTTTGGAAGAATTGGCAAACCCCTTTCAATGAAAGTGATTCTCGTCAGTCTCTGCTTGGGGCTACTTCAATAGGACACAAACCATAGCCATAGAACTTGGAACTACATTATTGTGCCAAGTTTCAAAGAGGTAGCACAAACCGTGTTTGATTTAGAGTTCCAACTACATGTATCCATATGGAGAAAACAGAGTGAAACCTAAACATGAAAAACGGTTACTGCAAATGAACGGTTTAACCTAGAAGAACGAAATTTGGTGAGCCAAGTGGGATTGGTGTACTGATCATTACCTGCCAGTATCATCAAGATTGGGTGAAAAATGTTTGCTGAGATTTCAGGAAACTCGTAGTTTTTTGGAAGATTGGCAACCCCTTTCAATATAAGTGATTCTCGTTAGTCTCTGCTTGGGGCTACTTCAATAGGACACAAACCATAGCGATAGACCCTGGAACTACATTATTGTGGCAAGTTTCAAAGAGGTAGCACAAACCGTGTTGGATTTAGAGTTCCAACTACATGTATCCATATAGGAGAAAACAGAGTGAAACCTAAAAATAAAAACGGTTACTGCAAAGGAATGGTTTAACCTAGAAGAACGAAATTTGGTGAGCCAAGTGGGATTGGTGTACTGATCATTACCTGCAAGTATCATCAAGATTGTGTGAAAAAATGTTTGCTGAGATTTCAGGAAACTCGTATTTTTTGGAAAGCTTGGCAACCCCATTCAATGAGAGTGATTCTCGTCAGTCTCTGCTTGGGGCTACTTCAATAAGACACAAACCATAGCGATAGAACTTGGAACTACATTATTGTGCCAAGTTTCAAAGAGGTAGCACAAACCGTGTTTGATTTAGAGTTCCAACTACATGTATCCATATGGGAGAAAACAGAGTGAAACCTAAACATGAAAACGGTTACTGCAAATGAACGGTTTAACCTAGAAGAACGAAATTTGGTGAGCCAAGTGGGATTGGTGTACTGATCATTTCCTGCAAGTATCATCAAGATTGGGTTGAAAAAATGTTTGCTGAGATTTCAGGAAACTCGTAGTTTTTTGGGAGCTTGGCAACGCCTTTCAATGAAAGTGATTCTCGTCAGTCTCTGCTTGGGGCTACTTCAATAGGACACAAACCATAGTCTAGAACTTGGCACTACATTCTTGTGCCAAGTTTCAAAGAGCTAGCACAAACCGTCTTTGATTTAGAGTTCCAACTACATGTATGCATATAGGAGAAAACAGAGTGAAACCTAAACATGAAAACGGTTACTGCAATGAACGGTTTAACCTAGAAGAAAGAAATTTGGTGAGCCAAAGTGGGATTGGTGTACTGATCATTACCTGCAAGTATCATCAAGATTGGGTGAAAAAATGTTTGCTGAGATTTCAGGATACTCGTAGTTTTTTGGAAGCTTGGCAACCCCTTTTAATGAAAGTGATTCTCGTCAGTCTCTGCTTGGGTCTACTTCAATAGGACACAAACCATAGCGATAGAACTTGGAACTACATTATTGTGCCAAGTTTCAAAGAGCTAGCACAAACCGTGTTTGATTTAGAGTTCCAACTACATGTATCCATATAGGAGAAAACAGAGTGAAACCTAAACATGAAAACGGTTACTGCAAATGAACGGTTTAACCTAGAAGAACGAAATTTAGTGAGCCAAATGGGATTGGTGTACTGATCATTACCTGCAAGTATCATCAAGATTGGGTGAAAAAATGTTTGCTGAGATTTCAGGAAACTCGTAGTTTTTTTGGGAGCTTGGCAACGCCTTTCAATGAAAGTGATTCTCGTCAGTCTCTGCTTGGGGCTACTTTAATAGGACACAAACCATAGCGATAGACCCTGGAACTACATTCTTGTGCCAAGTTTCAAAGAGGTAGCACAAACCGTGTTTTATTTAGAGTTCCAAATACATGTATCCATATAGGAGAAAACTTTGTGAAACCTAAAAATAAAAAAGGTTACTGTAAATGAACGGTTTAACCTAGAAGAACGAAATTTGGTGAGCCAAGTGGGATTGGTGTACTGATCATTACCTGCAAAGTATCATCAAGATTGGGTGAAAAAATGTTTGCTGAGATTTCAGGAAACTCGTAGTTTTTTGGAAGATTGGCAACCCCTTTCAATTAAAGTGATTCTCGTCAGTCTCTGCTTGGGGCTACTTCAATAGGACACAAACCATAGCCATAGAACTTGGAACTACATTATTGTGCCAAGTTTCAAATAGGTAGCACAAACCGTGTTTGATTTAGAGTTCCAACTACATGTATCCATATAGGAGAAAATAGAGTGAAACCCTAAACATGAAAACGGTTACTGCAAATGAACGGTTTAACCTAGAAGAACGAAATTTGGTGAGCCAAGTGGGATTGGTGTACTGATCATTACCTGCAGGTATCATCAAGATTGGGTGAAAAAATGTTTGCTGAGATTTCAGGAAACTCGTAGTTTTTTGGAAGATTGGCAACCCCTTTCAATGAAAGTGATTCTCGTCAGTCTCTGCTTGGGGCTACTTCAATAGGACACAAACCATAGCGTTAGAACTTGGAACTACATTCTTGTGCCAAGTTTCAAAGAGGTAGCACAAACCGTGTTTGATTTAGAGTTCCAACTACATGTATCCATATAGGAGAAAACAGAGTGAAACCTAAACCTGAAAACGGTTACTGCAAATGAACGGTTTAACCTAGAAGAACGAAATTTGGTGAGCCAAGTGGGATTGGTGTACTGATCATTACCTGCCAGTATCATCAAGATTGGGTGAAGAAATGGTTGCTGAGATTTCAGGAAACTCGTAGTTTTTTGGAAGCTTGGCAACCCCTTTCAATTAAAGTGATTCTCGTCAGTCTCTGCTTGGGGCTACTTAATAGGACACAAACCATAGCGATAGACCCTGGAACTACATTATTGTGGAAATTTTCAAAGAGCTAGCACAAACCGTGTTTTATTTAGAGTTCCAAATACATGTATCCATATAGGAGAAAACTTTGTGAAACCTAAAATTAAAAAAGGTTACTGCAAAGGAACGGTTTAACCTAGAAGAACGAAATTTGGTGAGCCAAGTGGGATTGGTGTACTGATCATTACCTGCCAGTATCATCAAGATTGGGTGTAAAAATGTTTGCTGAGACTTCAGGAAACTCGTTAGTTTTTTGGAAGGTTGGCAACCCCTTTCAATGAAAGTGATTCTCGTCAGTCTCTGCTTGGGGTACTTCAATAGGACACAAACCATAGCCATAGAACTTGGAACTACATTCTTGTGCCAAGTTTCAAAGAGCTAGCCACAAACCGTCTTTGATTTAGAGTTCCAACTACATGTATCCATATAGGAGAAACAGAGTGAAACCTAAACATGAAAACGGTTACTGCAAATGAACGGTTTAACCTAGAAGAACGAAAATTTGGTGAGCCAAGTGGGATTGGTGTACTGATCATTACCTGCAAGTATCATCAAGATTGGGTGAAAAAATGTTTGCTGAGATTTCAGGAAACTCGTAGTTTTTTGGAAGATTGGCAACCCCTTTCAATGAAAGTGATTCTCGTCAGTCTCTGCTTGGGGCTACTTCAATAGGACACAAACCATAGCGATAGACCCTGGAACTACATTATTGTGCCAAGTTTCAAAGAGCTAGCACAAACCGTGTTTTATTTAGAGTTCCAACTACATGTATCCATATAGGAGAAAAGTTTGTGAAACCTAAAAATAAAAACGGTTACTGCAAAGGAACGGTTTAACCTAGAAGAACGAAATTTGGTGAGCCAAGTGGGATTGGTGTACTGATCATTACCTGCAAATATCATCAAGATTGGGTGAAAAAATGTTTGCTGAGATTTCAGGAAACTCGTAGTTTTTTGGGAGCTTGGCAACGCCTTTCAATGAAAGTGATTCTCGTCAGTCTCTGCTTGGGGCTACTTCAATAGGACACAAACCTTTGCCATAGAACTTGGAACTACATTCTTGTGCCAAGTTTCAAAGAGGTAGCACAAACCGTCTTTGATTTAGAGTTCCAACTACATGTATCCATATAGGAGAAAACAGAGTGAAACCTAAACATGAAAACGGTTACTGCAAAGGAACGGTTTAACCTAGAAGAACGAAATTTGTTGAGCCAAGTGGGATGGGTGTACTGATCATTACCTGCAAGTATCATCAAGATTGGGTGAAAAAAACGTTGCTGAGATTTCAGGAAACTCGTAGTTTTTTGGAAGATTGGCAACCCCTTTCAATGAAAGTGATTCTCGTCAGTCTCTGCTTGGGGCTACTTCAATAGGACACAAACCATAGCGATAGAACTTGGAACTACATTCTTGTGCCAAGTTTCAAAGAGGTAGCAGAAACCGTCTTTGATTTAGAGTTCCAACTACATGTATCCATATAGGAGAAAACAGAGTGAAACCTAAACATGAAAACGGTTACTGCAAATGAACGGTTTAACCTAGAAGAACGAAATTTGGTGAGCCAAGTGGGACTGGTCTACGGATCATTACCTGCAAGTATCATCAAGATTGGGTGAAAAAATGTTTGCTGAGATTTCAGGAAACTCGTAGTTTTTTTGAAGCTTGGCAACCCCATTCAATGAAAGTGATTCTCGTCATTCTCTGCTTGGGGCTACTTCAATAAGACACAAACCATAGCGATAGAACTTGGAACTACATTCTTGTGCCAAGTTTCAAAGAGGTAGCACAAACCGTGTTTGATTTAGAGTTCCATCTACATGTATCCATATAGGAGAAAACAGAGTGAAACCTAAACATGAAAACGGTTACTGCAAATGAACGGTTTAACCTAGAAGAACGAAATTTGTTGAGCCAAGTGGGATTGGTGTACTGATCATTACCTGCAAGTATCATCAAGATTGGGTGAAAAAATGTTTGCTGAGATTTCAGGAAACTCGTAGTTTTTTTGGAAGATTGGCAACCCCTTTCAATGAACGTGATTCTCGTCAGTCTCTGCTTGGGGCTACATCAATAGGACACAAACCATAGCCATAGACCCTGGGAACTACATTCTTGGTGCCAAGTTTCAAAGAGCTAGCACAAACCGTCTTTGATTTAGAGTTCCAACTACATGTATCCATATAGGAGAAAACAGAGTGAAACCTAAACATGAAAACGGTTACTGCAAACGAATGGTTTTAACCTACAAGAACGAAATTTGGTGAGCCAAGTGGGATTGGTGTACTGATCATTACCTGCAAGTATCATCAAGATTGGGTGAAAAAATGTTTGCTGAGATTTCAGGAAACTCGTAGTTTTTTGGAAGATTGGCAACCCCTTTCAATGAAAGTGATTCTCGTCCGTCTCTGCTTGGGGCTACTTCAATAGGACACAAACCATAGCCATAGAACTTGGAACTACATTCTTGTGCCAAGTTTCAAAGAGGTAGCACAAACCGTGTTTGATTTTAGAGTTCCAAATACATGTATCCATATAGGAGAAAAACAGAGTGAAACCTAAACATGAAAATGGTTACTGCAAATGAACGGTTTTAACCTAGAAGAACGAAATTTGTTGAGCAAGTGGATTGGTGTACTGATCATTACCTGCAAGTATCATCAAGATTGGGTGAAAAAAAGGTTGCTGAGATTTCAGGAAACTCGAAGTTTTTTGAAGATTGGCAACCCCTTTCAATGAAAGTGATTCTCGTCAGTCTCTGCTTGGGGCTACTTCAATAGGACACAAACCATAGCGATAGAACTTGGAACTACATTCTTGTGCCAAGTTTCAAAGAGGTAGCAGAAACCGTCTTTGATTTAGAGTTCCAACTACATGTATCCATATAGGAGAAACAGAGTGAAACCTAAACATGAAAACGGTTACTGCAAATGAACGGTTTAACCTAGAAGAACGAAATTTGGTGAGCCAAGTGGGACTGGTCTACGGATCATTACCTGCAAGTATCATCAAGACTGGGTGAAAAAATGTTTGCTGAGATTTCAGGAAACTCGTAGTTTTTTGGGAGCTTGGCAACGCCTTTCAATGAAAGTGATTCTCGTCAGTCTCTGCTTGGGGCTACTTCAATAGGACACAAACCATAGTCATAGAACTTGGCACTACATTCTTGTGCCAAGTTTCAAAGAGCTAGCACAAACCGTCTTTGATTTAGAGTTCCAACTACATGTATGCATATAGGAGAAAACAGAGTGAAACCTAAACATGAAAACGGTTACTGCAAATGAACGGTTTAACCTAGAAGAAAGAAATTTGGTTAGCCAAGTGGGATTGGTGTACTGATCATTACCTGCAAGTATCATCAAGATTGGGTGAAAAAATGTTTGCTGAGATTTCAGGATACTCGTAGTTTTTTGGAAGCTTGGCAACCCCTTTTAATGAAAGTGATTCTCGTCAGTCTCTGCTTGGGTCTACTTCAATAGGACACAAACCATAGCGATAGAACTTGGAACTACATTATTGTGCCAAGTTTCAAAGAGCTAGCACAAACCGTGTTTGATTTAGAGTTCCAACTACATGTATCCATATAGGAGAAAACAGAGTGAAACCTAAACATGAAAACGGTTACTGCAAATGAACGGTTTAACCTAGAAGAACGAAATTTAGTGAGCCAAATGGGATTGGTGTACTGATCATTACCTGCAAGTATCATCAAGATTGGGTGAAAAAATGTTTGCTGAGATTTCAGGAAACTCGTAGTTTTTTGGGAGCTTGGCAACGCCTTTCAATGAAAGTGATTCTCGTCAGTCTCTGCTTGGGGCTACTTTAATAGGACACAACCATAGCGATAGACCCTGGAACTACATTCTTGTGCCAAGTTTCAAAGAGGTAGCACAAACCGTGTTTTATTTAGAGTTCCAAATACATGTATCCATATAGGAGAAAACTTTGTGAAACCTAAAATAAAAACGGTTACTGTAAATGAACGGTTTAACCTAGAAGAACGAAATTTGGTGAGCCAACTGGGATTGGTGTACTGATCATTACCTGCAAGTATCATCAAGATTGGGTGAAAAAATGTTTGCTGAGATTTCAGGAAACTCGTAGTTTTTTGGAAGATTGGCAACCCCTTTCAATTAAAGTGATTCTCGTCAGTCTCTGCTTGGGGCTACTTCAATAGGACACAAACCATAGCCATAGAACTTGGAACTACATTATTGTGCCAAGTTTCAAATAGGTAGCACAAACCGTGTTTGATTTAGAGTTCCAACTACATGTATCCATATAGGAGAAAATAGAGTGAAACCTAAACATGAAAACGGTTACTGCAAATGAACGGTTTAACCTAGAAGAACGAAATTTGGTGAGCCAAGTGGGATTGGTGTACTGATCATTACCTGCAGGTATCATCAAGATTGGGTGAAAAAATGTTTGCTGAGATTTCAGGAAACTCGTAGTTTTTTGGAAGATTGGCAACCCCTTTCAATGAAAGTGATTCTCGTCAGTCTCTGCTTGGGGCTACTTCAATAGGACACAAACCATAGCGTTAGAACTTGGAACTACATTCTTGTGCCAAGTTTCAAAGAGGTAGCACAAACCGTGTTTGATTTAGAGTTCCAACTACATGTATCCATATAGGAGAAAACAGAGTGAAACCTAAACCTGAAAACGGTTACTGCAAATGAACGGTTTAACCTAGAAGAACGAAATTTGGTGAGCCAAGTGGGATTGGTGTACTGATCATTACCTGCCAGTATCATCAAGATTGGGTGAAGAAATGGTTGCTGAGATTTCAGGAAACTCGTAGTTTTTTGGAAGCTTGGCAACCCCTTTCAATTAAAGTGATTCTCGTCAGTCTCTGCTTGGGGGCTACTTTAATAGGACACAAACCATAGCGATAGACCCTGGAACTACATTATTGTGAAATTTTCAAAGAGCTAGCACAAACCGTGTTTTATTTAGAGTTCCAAATACATGTATCCATATAGGAGAAAACTTTGTTGAAACCTAAAATTAAAAAAGGTTACTGCAAAGGAACGGTTTAACCTAGAAGAACGAAATTTGGTGAGCCAAGTGGGATTGGTGTACTGATCATTACCTGCCAGTATCATCAAGATTGGGTGAAAAAATGTTTGCTGAGACTTCAGGAAACTCGTAGTTTTTGGAAGGTTGGCAACCCCTTTCAATGAAAGTGATTCTCGTCAGTCTCTGCTTGGGGTACTTCAATAGGACACAAACCATAGCCATAGAACTTGGAACTACATTCTTGTGCCAAGTTTCAAAGAGCTAGCACAAACCGTCTTTGATTTAGAGTTCCAACTACATGTATCCATATAGGAGAAAACAGAGTGAAACCTAAACATGAAAACGGTTACTGCAAATGAACTGTTTAACCTAGAAGAACGAATTTGGTGAGCCAAGTGGGATTGGTGTACTGATCATTACCTGCAAGTATCATCAAGATTGGGTGAAAAAATGTTTGCTGAGATTTCAGGAAACTCGTAGTTTTTTGGAAGATTGGCAACCCCTTTCAATGAAAGTGATTCTCTTCAGTCTCTGCTAGGGGCTACTTCAATAGGACACAAACCATAGCGATAGACCCTGGAACTACATTATTGTGGGCAATTTTCAAAGAGCTAGCACATACCGTGTTTTATTTAGAGTTCCAAATACATGTATCCATATAGGAGAAAACTTTGTGAAACCTAAAATTAAAAAGGTTACTGCAAAGGAACGGTTTAACCTAGAAGAACGAAATTTGTGAGCCAAGTGGGATTGGTGTACTGATCTTTACCTGCCAGTATCATCAAGATTGGGTGAAAAAATGTTAGCTGAGACTTCAGGAAACTCGTAGTTTTTTGGAAGGTTGGCAACCCCTTTCAATGAAAGTGATTCTCGTCAGTCTCTGCTTGGGGTACTTCAATAGGACACAAACCATAGCCATAGAACTTGGAACTACATTCTTGTGCCAAGTTTCAAAGAGCTAGCACAAACCGTCTTTGATTTAGAGTTCCAACTACATGTATCCATATAGGAGAAAACAGAGTGAAACCTAAACATGAAAACGGTTACTGCAAATGAACGGTTTAACCTAGAAGAACGAAATTTGGTGAGCCAAGTGGGATTGGTGTACTGATCATTACCTGCAAGTATCATCAAGATTGGGTGAAAAAATGTTTGCTGAGATTTCAGGAAACTCGTAGTTTTTTGGAAGATTGGCAACCCCTTTCAATGAAAGTGATTCTCGTCAGTCTCTGCTTGGGGCTACTTCAATAGGACACAAACCATAGCGATAGACCTTGGAACTACATTATTGTGCCAAGTTTCAAAGAGCTAGCACAAACCGTGTTTTATTTAGAGTTCCAACTACATGTATCCATATAGGAGAAAAGTTTGTGAAACTAAAAATAAAAACGGTTACTGCAAAGGAACGGTTTAACCTAGAAGAACGAAATTTGGTGAGCCAAGTGGGATTGGTGTACTGATCATTACCTGCAAGTATCATCAAGATTGGGTGAAAAAATGTTTGCTGAGATTTCAGGAAACTCGTAGTTTTTTGGAGCTTGGCAACGCCTTTCAATGAAAGTGATTCTCGTCAGTCTCTGCTTGGGGCTACTTCAATAGGACACAAACCTTTGCCATAGAACTTGGAACTACATTCTTGTGCCAAGTTTCAAAGAGGTAGCACAAACCGTCTTTGATTAGAGTTCCAACTACATGTATCCATATAGGAGAAAACAGAGTGAAACCTAAACATGAAAACGGTTACTGCAAAGGAACGGTTTAACCTAGAAGAACGAAATTTGGTGAGCCAAGTGGGATGGGTGTACTGATCATTACCTGCAAGTATCATCAAGATTGGGTGAAAAAAACGTTGCTGAGATTTCAGGAAACTCGTAGTTTTTTGGAAGATTGGCAACCCCTTTCAATGAAAGTGATTCTCGTCAGTCTCTGCTTGGGGCTACTTCAATAGGACACAAACCATAGCGATAGAACTTGGAACTACATTCTTGTGCCAAGTTTCAAAGAGGTAGCAGAAACCGTCTTTGATTTAGAGTTCCAACTACATGTATCCATATAGGAGAAAACAGAGTGAAACCTAAACATGAAAACGGTTACTGCAAATGAACGGTTTAACCTAGAAGAACGAAATTTGGTGAGCCAAGTGGGACTGGTCTACGGATCATTACCTGCAAGTATCATCAAGATTGGGTGAAAAAATGTTTGCTGAGATTTCAGGAAACTCGTAGTTTTTTGGAAGCTTGGCAACCCCATTCAATGAAAGTGATTCTCGTCAGTCTCTGCTTGGGGCTACTTCAATAAGACACAAACCATAGCGATAGAACTTGGAACTACATTCTTGTGCCAAGTTTCAAAGAGGTAGCACAAACCGTGTTTGATTTAGAGTTCCATCTACATGTATCCATATAGGAGAAAACAGAGTGAAACCTAAACATGAAAACGGTTACTGCAAATGAACGGTTTAACCTAGAAGAACGAAATTTGTTGAGCCAAGTGGGATTGGTGTACTGATCATTACCTGCAAGTATCATCAAGATTGGGTGAAAAAATGTTTGCTGAGATTTCAGGAAACTCGTAGTTTTTTGGAAGATTGGCAACCCCTTTCAATGAACGTGATTCTCGTCAGTCTCTGCTTGGGGCTACATCAATAGGACACAAACCATAGCCATAGACCCTGGAACTACATTCTTGTGCCAAGTTTCAAAGAGCTAGCACAAACCGTGTTTGATTTAGAGTTCCAACTACATGTATCCATATAGGAGAAAACAGAGTGAAACCTAAACATGAAAACGGTTACTGCAAACGAATGGTTTAACCTACAAGAACGAAATTTGGTGAGCCAAGTGGGAGGTTTACTGATCATTACCTGCAAGTATCATCAAGATTGGGTGAAAAAAAGGTTGCTGAGATTTCAGGAAACTCGAAGTTTTTTGGAAGATTGGCAACCCCTTCAATGAAAGTGATTCTCGTCAGTCTCTGCTTGGGGCTACTTCAATAGGACACAAACCATAGCGATAGAACTTGGAACTACATTCTTGTGCCAAGTTTCAAAGAGGTAGCAGAAACCGTCTTTGATTTAGAGTTCCAACTACATGTATCCATATAGGAGAAACAGAGTGAAACTAAACATGAAAACGGTTACTGCAAATGAACGGTTTAACCTAGAAGAACGAAATTTGGTGAGCCAAGTGGGACTGGGTCTACGGATCATTACCTGCAAGTATCATCAAGACTGGGTGAAAAAATGTTTGCTGAGATTTCAGGAAACTCGTAGTTTTTTGGAGCTTGGCAACGCCTTTCAATGAAAGTGATTCTCGTCCGTCTCTGCTTGGGGCTACTTCAATAGAACACAAACCATAGCGATAGAACTTGGAACTACATTCTTGTGCCAAGTTTCAAAGAGGTAGCACAAACCGTCTTTGATTTAGAGTTCCAACTACATGTATCCATATAGGAGAAAACAGAGTGAAACCTAAACATGAAAACGGTTACTGCAAATGAACGGTTTAACCTAGAAGAACGAAATTTGTTGAGCCAAGTGGGATTGGTGTACTGATCATTACCTGCAAGTATCATCAAGATTGGGTGAAAAAAAGGTTGCTGAGATTTCAGGAAACTCGTAGTTTTTTGGAAGATTGGCAACCCCTTTCAATGAAAGTGATTCTCGTCAGTCTCTGCTTGGGGCTACTTCAATAGGACACAAACCATAGCGATAGAACTTGGAACTACATTCTTGTGCCAAGTTTCAAAGAGGTAGCAGAAACCGTCTTTGATTTAGAGTTCCAACTACATGTATCCATATAGGAGAAACAGAGTGAAACCTAAACATGAAAACGGTTACTGCAAATGAACGGTTTAACCTAGAAGAATGAAATTTGGTGAGCCAAGTGGGACTGGTCTACGGATCATTACCTGCAAGTATCATCAAGATTGGGTGAAAAAATGTTTGCTGAGATTTCAGGAAACTCGTAGTTTTTTGGAAGATTGGCAACCCCTTCCAATGAAAGTGATTCTCGTCAGTCTCTGCTTGGGGCTACTTCAATAGGACACAAACCATAGCCATAGAACTTGGAACTACATTCTTGTGCCAAGTTTCAAAAGGTAGCACAAACCGTCTTTGATTTAGAGTTCCAACTACATATATCCATATAGGAGAAAACAGAGTGAAACCTAAACATGAAAACGGTTACTGCAAATGAACGGTTTAACCTAGAAGAACGAAATTTGGTGAGCCAAGTGGGACTGGTGTACTGATCATTACCTGCAAGTATCATCAAGATTGGGTGAAAAAATGTTTGCTGATATTTCAGGAAACTCGTAGTTTTTTGGAATCTTGGCAACCCCTTTCAATGAAAGTGATTCTCGTCAGTCTCTGCTTGGGGCTACTTCAATAAGGACACAAACCATAGCGATAGAACTTGGAACTACATTATTGTGCCAAGTTTCAAAGAGCTAGCACAAACCGTGTTTGATTAAGAGTTCCAACTACATGTATCCATATAGGCAGAAAACAGAGTGAAACCTAAACATGAAAACGGTTACTGCAAATGAACGGTTTAACCTAGAAGAACGAAATTTGGTGAGCCAAGTGGGATTGGTGTACTGATCATTACCTGCAAGTATCATCAAGATTGGGTGAAAAAATGTTTGCTGAGATTTCAGGAAACTCGTAGTTTTTTGGAAGAATGGCAACCCCTTTCAATGAAAGTGATTCTCGTCAGTCTCTGCTTGGGGCTACTTCAATAGGACACAACCATAGCGATAGAACTTGGAACTACATTCTTGTGCCAAGTTTCAAAGAGGTAGCAGAAACCGTCTTTGATTTAGAGTTCCAACTACATGTATCCATATAGGAGAAAACAGAGTGAAACCTAAACATGAAAACGGTTATTGCAAATGAACGGTTTAACCTAGAAGAACGAAATTTGGTGAGCCAAGTGGGACTCGTCTACGGATCATTACCTGCAAGTATCATCAAGATTGGGTGAAAGAATGGTTGCTGAGATTTCAGGAAACTCGTAGTTTTTTGGAAGATTGGCAACCCCATTCAATGAAAGTGATTCTCGTCAGTCTCTGCTTGGGGCTACTTCAATAAGGACACAAACCATAGCGATAGACCCTGGAACTACATTATTGTGCCAAGTTTCAAAGATCTAGCACAAACCGTGTTTGATTTAGAGTTCCAACTACATGTATCCATATAGGAGAAAACAGAGTGAAACCTAAACATGAAAACGGTTCCTGCAAATGAACGGTTTAACCTAGAAGAACGAAAATTGTTGAGCCAAGTTGGATTGGTGTACTGATCATTACCTACAGGTATCATCAAGATTGGGTGAAAAAATGTTTGCTGAGATTTCAGGAAACTCGTAGTTTTTTGGGAGCTTGGCAACGCCTTTCAATGAAAGTGATTCTCATCAGTCTCTGCTTGGGCTACTTCAATAGGACACAAACCATAGCGATAGAACTTGGAACTACATTATTGTGCCAAGTTTCAAAGAGGTAGCACAAACCGTGTTTGATTTATAGTTCCAACTACATGTATCCATATAGGAGAAAACAGAGTGAAACCTAAACATGAAAACGGTTACTGCAAATGAACGGTTTAACCTAGAAGAACGAAATTTGGTGAGCCAAGTGGGATTGGTGTACTGATCATTTACCTGCAGGTATCATCAAGATTGGGTGAAAAAATGTTTGCTGAGATTTCAGGAAACTCGTAGTTTTTTGGAAGATTGGCAACCCCTTTCAATGACCGTGATTCTCGTCCGTCTCTGCTTGGGGCTACTTCAATAGGACACAAACCATAGCGATAGAACTTGGAACTACATTCTTGTGCCAAGTTTCAAAGAGCTAGCACAAACCGTGTTTGATTTAGAGTTCCAACTACATGTATCCATATAGGAGAAAACAGAGTGAAACCTAAACATGAAAACGGTTACTGCAAAGGAACGGTTTAACCTAGAAGAACGAAATTTGTTGAGCCAAGTGGGATGGGTGTACTGATCATTACCTGCAAGTATCATCAAGATTGGGTGAAAAAAACGTTGCTGAGATTTCAGGAAACTCGTAGTTTTTTGGGAAGATTGGCAACCCCTTTCAATGAAAGTGATTCTCGTCAGTCTCTGCTTGGGGCTACTTCAATAGGACACAAACCATAGCGATAGAACTTGGAACTACATTCTTGTGCCAAGTTTCAAAGAGGTAGCAGAAACCGTCTTTGATTTAGAGTTCCAACTACATGTATCCATATAGGAGAAAACAGAGTGAAACCTAAACATGAAAACGGTTACTGCAAATGAACGGTTTAACCTAGAAGAACGAAATTTGGTGAGCCAAGTGGGACTGGTCTACGGATCATTACCTGCAAGTATCATCAAGATTGGGTGAAAAAATGTTTGCTGAGATTTCAGGAAACTCGTAGTTTTTTTGAAGCTTGGCAACCCCATTTCAATGAAAGTGATTCTCGTCATTCTCTGCTTGGGGCTACTTCAATAAGACACAAACCATAGCGATAGAACTTGGAACTACATTCTTGTGCCAAGTTTCAAAGAGGTAGCACAAACCGTGTTTGATTTAGAGTTCCATCTACATGTATCCATATAGGAGAAAACAGAGTGAAACCTAAACATGAAAACGGTTACTGCAAATGAACGGTTTAACCTAGAAGAACGAAATTTGTTGAGCCAAGTGGGATTGGTGTACTGATCATTACCTGCAAGTATCATCAAGATTGGGTGAAAAATGTTTGCTGAGATTTCAGGAAACTCGTAGTTTTTTGGAAGATTGGCAACCCCTTTCAATGAACGTGATTCTCGTCAGTCTCTGCTTGGGGCTACATCAATAGGACACAAACCATAGCCATAGACCCTGGAACTACATTCTTGTGCCAAGTTTCAAAGAGCTAGCACAAACCGTGTTTGATTTAGAGTTCCAACTACATGTATCCATATAGGAGAAAACAGAGTGAAACTAAACATGAAAACGGTTACTGCAAACGAATGGTTTAACCTACAAGAACGAAATTTGGTGAGCCAAGTGGGATTGGTGTACTGATCATTACCTGCAAGTATCATCAAGATTGGGTGAAAAAATGTTTGCTGAGATTTCAGGAAACTCGTAGTTTTTTGGAAGATTGGCAACCCCTTTCAATGAAAGTGATTCTCGTCCGTCTCTGCTTGGGGCTACTTCATAGGACACAAACCATAGCCATAGAACTTGGAACTACATTCTTGTGCCAAGTTTCAAAGAGGTAGCACAAACCGTGTTTGATTTAGAATTCCAACTACATGTATCCATATAGGAGAAAACAGAGTGAAACTAAACATGAAAATGGTTACTGCAAATGAACGGTTTAACCTAGAAGAACGAAATTTGTTGAGCAAGTGGGATTGGTGTACTGATCATTACCTGCAAGTATCATCAAGATTGGGTGAAAAAAGGTTGCTGAGATTTCAGGAAACTCGAAGTTTTTTGGAAGATTGGCAACCCCTTTCAATTGAAAGTGATTCTCGTCAGTCTCTGCTTGGGGCTACTTCAATAGGACACAAACCATAGCGATAGAACTTGGAACTACAATCTTGTGCCAAGTTTCAAAGAGGTAGCAGAAACCGTCTTTGATTTAGAGTTCCAACTACATGTATCCATATAGGAGAAACAGAGTGAAACCTAAACATGAAAACGGTTACTGCAATGAACGGTTTAACCTAGAAGAACGAAATTTGTGAGCCAAGTGGGACTGGTCTACGGATCATTACCTGCAAGTATCATCAAGACTGGGTGAAAAAATGTTTGCTGAGATTTCAGGAAACTCGTAGTTTTTTTGGGAGCTTGGCAACGCCTTTCAATGAAAGTGATTCTCGTCAGTCTCTGCTTGGGGCTACTTCAATAGGACACAAACCATAGTCATAGAACTTGGCACTACATTCTTGTGCCAAGTTTCAAAGAGCTAGCACAAACCGTCTTTGATTTAGAGTTCCAACTACATGTATGCATATAGGAGAAAACAGAGTGAAACCTAAACATGAAAACGGTTACTGCAAATGAACGGTTTAACCTAGAAGAAAGAAATTTGGTTAGCCAAGTGGGATTGGTGTACTGATCATTACCTGCAAGTATCATCAAGATTGGGTGAAAAAATGTTTGCTGAGATTTCAGGATACTCGTAGTTTTTTGGAAGCTTGGCAACCCCTTTTAATGAAAGTGATTCTCGTCAGTCTCTGCTTGGGTCTACTTCAATAGGACACAAACCATAGCGATAGAACTTGGAACTACATTATTGTGCCAAGTTTCAAAGAGCTAGCACAAACCGTGTTTGATTTAGAGTTCCAACTACATGTATCCATATAGGAGAAAACAGAGTGAAACCTAAACATGAAAACGGTTACTGCAAATGAACGGTTTAACCTAGAAGAACGAAATTTAGT